>NW_017805281.1:1675785-1677108 GCF_001891065.2 Hippocampus comes | reverse complement strand
GGGGGGGCAGCCCCCCGCCGCTTTGGCTGACCTGTTTACTACATGGGCAAATCAGAAAACCAAGTGAACATGATCTCTTCTTCCTTCAGTCTCACTTGAGTCCAGTGTCGTTTTCCCAAGTTATCTTGTGAACTTCTCTGGGCCACGTTGACGTTACTGTGACAGGGCAAGCGACTTCTGAGACTTGTTTCCACGTGCATCTGCTGAGGCCAAGCAGACGGAGCCTTAAGAGCATTAGCGTCAGTCGGTTGGGTCATACAGTTGATTCCTAACCATTGCACCGCAGGGAGTGATCCAATAGCACTTAATTGGTCCAGAAATGTGACTGTATCTTTTTTAATCTATCTCGCAATGTAGTGACAGGCAGAATAAAAAAAATGTTCTACTGCGAGAAGGCAGATGCCACATCATTCTGTTGCCATTCATCCAGTGGTACAATTGCAATGGCCTGCATTTCACACTGACCATGATGTCCCTTTTTGGAGGAAGTTGAGACAAGAGCAGCATTATTTCTGTTTGGTGTAAAGTAACTGATTTGGCTAAAAAAAAAAAATCAGAACAGCCTGGATGGTGATGGTGATGGTGAGGAGGAAAGGTCTAAATGGTGTCGATACGCGACGCAATCCATCCGTCAAATGTCCCTTCCTGTTAGCAACTCCAGCCAGACCTGTTGCCATCACAACCATCCATCCCCGTCATCTCATTCCTTCCCACTGATCAGGATCTGAGCCAGCGCAATCTCCAAAATAGTATTTTACTTAAGGTCCTCCATTCTGCCCATAATATTGATTATTGATTCATCATTGTTAAAATTCCCCTTGAGGGATTTTAATGAGGGTTATAAACGTCAACATGACATTTGAAGAGCAAACTATATCCCTCTCCCTGAGCCTTTACCTTATCATGGAGGGTTGTGCCAATCTTTCTAAAGTTGTCAAAGGAGCTAAGCTGTCTAGGACTTGATGCCCTGACATAGGGTCACCCATGGCAAACAGGTCCTTGGTGAGGGACCAGACAAAGCACAGTCCAAAAAGAATCGTATGACGATGACAAAAATTGAATTACATTTTCACTTGCCCGAACGCAGGTCACCGCCCCCCCACTCTGGAGCCAGGCCTTGAGGGGCTTGAAGGTGAGCACCCGCTGGCCAGGAATGCACCCCTGGGGCCTGGCCGGGCACAGCCCGAAAGGATAACATGTGCCCCCATTCACATGGGCCTCGGACTCGGAGTAGCCACCCCTTTTTGGAGTCCTTGGAGGGGAAGAGCTTGAGAATGCTCCTGCTATGGATTCCATCGTCTTACTGGGGGTGGGGGGGGGGGG
>NW_017805281.1:1657329-1670245 GCF_001891065.2 Hippocampus comes | reverse complement strand
CTTGCTGCAGGCTCGCTGAGGTCAACACATTCAATTGTGAGGGGTCGGGGGCGGTGCTGGCTGGGGGGCAGGCCACCGCCGCTTTGGCTGACCTGTTTACTACATGGGCAAATCAGAAAACCAAGTGAACATGATCTCTTCTTCCTTCAGTCTCACTTGAGTCCAGTGTCGTTTTCCCAAGTTATCTTGTGAACTTGTCTGTGCGGCCACAATCTCTTCTTCCTTCAGTCTCACTTGAGTCCAGTGTGGTTTTCCCAAGTTATCTTGTGAACTTCTCTGGGCCACGTTGACGTTACTGTGACAGGGCAAGCGACTTCTGAGACTTGTTTCCACGTGCATCTGCGGAGGCCAAGCAGACGGAGCCTTAAGAGCATTAGCGTCAGTCGGTTGGGTCATACAGTTGATTCCTAACCATTGCACCGCAGGGAGTGATCCAATAGCACTTAATTGGTCCAGAAATGTGACTGTATCTTTTTTAATCTATCTCGCAATGTAGTGACAGGCAGAATAAAAAAAATGTTCTACTGCGAGAAGGCAGATGCCACATCATTCTGTTGCCATTCATCCAGTGGTACAATTGCAATGGCCTGCATTTCACACTGACCATGATGTCCCTTTTTGGAGGAAGTTGAGACAAGAGCAGCATTATTTCTGTTTGGTGTAAAGTAGCTGATTTGGCTCAGAAAAAATAAATAAATAAAACTCGGAAAAGCCTTGATGGTGATGGTGAGGAGGAAAGGTCTAAATGGTGTCGATACGAGACGCAATCCATCCGTCAAATGTCCCTTCCTGTTAGCAACTCCAGCCAGACCTGTTGCCATCACAACCATCCATCCCCGTCATCTCATTCCTTCCCACTGATCAGGATCTGAGCCAGCGCAATCTCCAAAATAGTATTTTACTTAAGGTCCTCCATTCTGCCCATAATATTGATTATTGATTCATCATTGTTAAAATTCCCCTTGAGGGATTTTAATGAGGGTTATAAACGTCAACATGACATTTGAAGAGCAAACTATATCCCTCTCCCTGAGCCTTTACCTTATCATGGAGGGTTGTGCCAATCTTTCTAAAGTTGTCAAAGGAGCTAAGCTGTCTAGGACTTGATGCCCTGACATAGGGTCACCCATGGCAAACAGGTCCTTGGTGAGGGACCAGACAAAGCACAGTCCAAAAAGAATCGTATGACGATGACAAAAATTGAATTACATTTTCACTTGCCCGAACGCAGGTCACCGCCCCCCCACTCTGGAGCCAGGCCTTGAGGGGCTTGAAGGCGAGCACCCGCTGGCCAGGAATGCACCCCTGGGGCCTGGCCGGGCACAGCCCGAAAGGATAACATGTGCCCCCATTCACATGGGCCTCGGACTCGGAGTAGCCACCCCTTTTTGGAGTCCTTGGAGGGGAAGAGCTTGAGAATGCTCCTGCTATGGATTCCATCGTCTTACTGGGGGTGGGGGGGGGGTGTCTTCAATACCCACGTGGCAATGAGAGTGAGCCCTGGGGTTCTGTTATTAAACTTCTGCTCTCATCACCCTCTAGTTTGCTTATCCAGCGGCACTGTCCTCGAATTTCACGCAATCTCATCCGAAATGCTTTTTTTTTTTTGCGCTCATTTAGCATGCCGCTGGTGAAGAGAAGCATCGAGCCGAGGCACCTGTGCCGCGGAGCGCTGCCGCACGGTGTGACCAGTGAGCTGGAATGTGTCACCAACAGCACGCTCGCCGCCATCATCAAGCAGCTGGGAGGCCTCAGTGAGTATGACGCATGTTTCCTTTTGGTCTTGTCAACAATTCTAGTCAAAAGAAAAATACAGCAACCCGTACAGATGAATTTAACTTGCCCCCTTCTGCAAATGTTTCAATTCAGTGCTAAGTGCCTTTTTTGAAACGTGCTGTGTGGCAACAAGGTGGTGAACAACCAAACTCAAAACAGGTGTTTGATCCGTGATTGGACCAATAAATAAGATAAGATAAGATAAGAAAACCTTTATTAGTCTCGCAATGGAGAAATTCCCAATTCACAGCAGCAAAGTTATGAAAGGAAGAAGTAGAACAACAAAATATAGGAGCTGCTGGAAAGGCAGGCACTCTCGCGGCGCCATTTTGAAGTCAAAATAACAAAAATAACACAACACAACACATAGGACACAAGACAGTCGTGCAAAAATGCTAATCAACATGATCCCATTTTGACATTATTGACATTATCGCAGCCAACGATCCATCAACAGGACGAGACTACAAACAGGAAGTGGACGTTTTAATGCAGCAAACTTTGTGTGGATTATTTTTGTGAAGGGATCTTACGTTGACTCTTTTCCATCAGACTCGCTGCTTTGCTTCGTAGAGTGCTGTGGAAAAAGGATTTGCCGCTTTCCTGATTTCTCTGTCTGTTTGCACATTTATCACACAGAAAGGTTTCAGTTCATCAAACTGTCAAACAGTAATATCACACAGAGACAACCCAAGGAAATGCAAAATGCAATTTCTCAATGCCAGTTTCATTTATTTTGGCACCAAAAATAATAAATAAATCCAAAACTACCTCTCCCTATGTGGAAAGGTAAACCCCGCCTCCTCTTGCTAAATCACAACTGACTATTGACAGTTTTGGGAAAGCTGAGTTCAATTTCACAGGTAACACCCTAGTACCACATTTGTTGTTGAATGAAGAAAATGCATCAATAAAATCCATCAGACAAAGTGAAATGGGCTACGAGATCTCCAGAAACAAAGGCGTCCTTCCACGATCCAACGAAAATCCAAACGCAATTCCCCGCGTGCGTGTGTGCAGGTCGCCACGCCGAGGACATTTTCGGCGAGCTCTTCAATGAAGCAAACAGCTTCTACCTGAGGATGAGCAGCCTGCAGGAACGCGTCGACCAACTGGCGGTCAAAGTCACTCAGCTCGACTCCACGGTGGAAGAAGGTGCGTGTGCGTCTACGTGTGTGTGGGCCGGTGTGTGGTCGCCATTTAAGGGGAGCGCCTCCATACAAGGTTCTATCACTTTAGATGAGTCCAAATTTTTCTTTTTTTCTCAGTTTTTCTATTCTCGGGCTGCAGTAGAAATCCTGACTTTGGTCAACGTCAATGTAATGATTCAAGTTCTGAAATGCACTTAACTCATTCAATCTCAGCTATTTTCACTGGAGCAACCCCCTCAATCCCAGCATTTTACTGGATTTTGACTGATCTTGCATGGCCCATAGAATGTTTGGTTCTGATGCTATATCAACATGGAGCCTACCAAAATAAAGTTTGGACTATTTCAGCAGAAAACACTTTTTGTTTCCATCTTTTTCCATTCTTCACCAATCGGCATTACAAAATGCCTACGTTTCATGAAAATGGCGATTCCTGTGCAAAAGCACGTGAGGCACCACTGCCACCTACTGGTCGCTTTTTGACATGATTTACAATGCAAACGGTTTATTCTCATTCACAGATTGCATCAGACCCTCCTCCTCTCTATGACGCAAAAAAAAAAAAAAAGACTTAGAGTACAAGTACGTCCTTGGTAGGCGGGGCCTAATTTAAAAAATAGTACAAGTACGCCTTGTGGAATTAAAGAGTAATGTACAAATTAATTTGGACTGTCAGATAAACCAGCTAGTGCGGGTTGCCACAGGCTTTTATGCGATCAAATTGACATGTTGGGATTGTGAAATGACAATGTTGAACAAAAAAAAAAGCACTTGACATTTTTGTGATTTTTCAGATGCAAACTTAGGAAAGGCAGTCACAGGTGGTTTTTAGGCTGCCCCAACGCATTCAGTCTTGTCGCTGACCGGATCGACGTCACAAATTTCGGAAATAACATTCCTTGTTGTTGCGCCGATCCGTATTGCCACCGAAATCCCAATCCTCTCAACCGGGCTTGTCAACTTCCATCTTTTTGATGATGCATTGTTTTCTGAAGATGTGGGAGGGCAGTAACCAGCCTGCAAAGCGGTTGCATAGGACGACACGTCTGTTTTCCAAGGTGGGGTTGTCGGAAAAAGGAATGCTGAAGTAAATTTACGAATACCTGAAATATCAATTCGAGTAGGTAGACGTGAGTGGTGGGAGCATATGTCACGTCAGTAGGTTTTAGTGTGCGTGTGTGTGTGTGTGTGTGTGTGTGTGTGTGTGTGTGTGTGTGTGTGTGTGTGTATGTGTGTGTGTGTGTGTGAATCGAGATTTAACACGGCTGCGACATTAAGGATTGCCAGATGGCTCCACACCCCCCGCACCACACACACACACACACACACACACACACACACACACACACACACACACACACACACACACGCTCAAACCTTTGCAGGTTGTGCCGCTTTTTCAGCAGCACAACGCTTGGATGTGAGTGATGCGTTGCGGGTTTTGTCGTCTTCAGTGTCCCTGCAGGACATCAACATGAGGAAGGCCTTCAAGAGCAGTACCATCCAAGACCAGCAGGTGGTGTCCAGGACGTCGGTGCCCAACCCGGTGGTGGAGATGTACCGTCGCTGTGACAAACCTCCTCCGCTCAACATCCTCAGCCCCTACAGGTCAGCGCACATCTTCGCTTTACACCGCATATTTGTTCGTGCTGAGAATGAGCAGTGTTTCTCTCTCTCTTCACAGAGACGACAAGAAGGACGCGCTCAAGTTCTACACGGACTCGTCCTACTTCTTCAACTTGTGGAAGGAGAAGATGCTGCAGGCCACCGAGGACAAGCGCAAGGAGAAGAGGCGGCAGAAAGTGAGCGCCCGCCCGCCGGCCGCCCGGCTAGCCGCCTGCCCCAACTTGCGTGCATCCGCGTTTGATTGGATAGTGTGCTCGTTCTTTTGCTTTTCTGCTGCTCTCGTTCGTGGCAGAAGTTGGTCAGGCGCTGACCAAAGCGCCAGATGGCCCTCGTTGCGCGCTTGCTTCCTGAAAGGTGCCGGCGTGAGTCATCTGAATTCTCATTGGACCTCAGCCAGTCCTGACCAGCTTCTGCTGGAAGCCTTTGCTCACGTTTGTCCACATTTCATTTTCTCATGTCCCCGCTGGCATTCGCTCTTTTCGGCAATCCGCAGCGCAAGCTGGCCTTGCCCTGCCTTCCTCCTTTCAGCCCTTCCTCCTCCTCCTCCTCCTCCTCCTCCTCCGTCTTCTCAGTCTAACGCAGCAGCTTGTGTCTCCCGTGTTTCCATAGGGCTGTCCGGCCCATCCAGACAGGTCCCACTCCAGACAGGCCCCACCCAGGAGCCCCCTGTCCATCTCTGTAAGACAACCCTGAGCCCTGACCTCTCCCTCTTATGCCCCCTTACCCTGCCAACACACCCATACACACACACACACACAACCACACACGTCACTGAGGATCTATGTTGCAAGCACACACACACTCATCATGCTTGTGTTTTGTGTCTTATTGATTTGCATTTTGTTAAGTCTTCCGCGTGCATGCGTGTGTGCGCGCGCGTGTGTTGTAGACCTGGCGACAGGGCCCTCTTTCACCTTTCAAAGTCCAGCACACGTAATCAAGTGTCTGCGTTGTCTTTGAAGCAGGAGCAGCAGAGGCAGGTGGACGACCCAGGCCGAGAAGTGAAAAAGGTCAGTGAGGACGGGAGCTCTGACCTCGCGACACCCTTGCACGTGTAGGAGGATGCGTTGCCAGGAGGACCGCACATCATTTTCTTTCACTTCTTTCTCTCCAAGGTGCGCAAGGCTCGTAACCGGCGCCAGGAGTGGAATGTGCTGGCCTACGACAAGGAGTTCCGACCCGATGCCAGGCTCACGCCCTCCCCTTACCATGGCACGTCCCCCGAGGGCTCCTTGTCACCTGATAGCAGGTACGCCGCCAACATGCCGCCCGAATGATCTTTTTTTTGCTCCGCTGCCCATAACTGACGTCCCTCCCTGTCAGGTCCGCGGCCTCCGACTCGTACCCCGCCAGTCCCAGCCACCCCTCGACCCAGGCCTCCGCCACAGACCGCCACAACAGGGACCACTCGGGTGCGGCCGCCCAGACCCAGTCTCTGGATCGGGGGCTCAGGCCGGCCAACCAGCCAGCAGGAGGGGCGGGGGTGGCCGGGCGCCACGCCGCCTCCCTGGGCCGGACCCCATCGGGTCAGGCGAGCCAGGCCGCCGGCGATCTGACTGTCAACGGGCCCAGGCAACCGCCGCTCAAGGACTACCGCACCGGCCACGGGTACGTCCGCTTGCCGCTCGTCCCAAGTCCGTGCCTGACGTCTGACCTCCGTAATGCTTTTGTGTTCCCACAGCGGCGGCCAGCCCTCCACGATTCCAGAGTACTACATCCCGCCGGCGCCCCCGCCGCCTCCCCCGACCATCCCCTCCGCTCAGACCGCCTTCGACCACACACCGGGCCCGCCCTGCGGCGCCGCCTCGGCCGTGCTCCCCGCCTCCTCTGCCCTCTCCCGTCCCTACTCGCCCTCCCCTCCTCCGCCCCCCGTCAACTATGTCCCTTCTCCCGCCCACCCTCCATCCGGGGCGCCACCAGCCGCTCCGCCGCCCCCTCCGCCCGGTGGTTCCATGGGTCACCAGGCGCACCCCTCGCCAACGCGCACCGCTGTGGGTCAGGCGGCGACGAATGCCGCGCCCTCCGCCAGGAAGGGCGCCGTGCTGGGTATGATCCCAATGAGCGACGCCCGCTCCGACCTGCTGGCTGCCATCCGAAGAGGTGGGTCTACTTCACAGAGGCCGGAGTCCTTTTGGCTTTTCCCTCAGAGCGCACGTCACCTCATTAAATTATTACTGTCATTCTCTGATCAAATTGAAGAAAAATTTTTGTTGAATTCATGTGGAGGGGATTTGGAGAAAACAAATGGTTGTAAGAGATGTTAAAAGTGTAGAAAATGTGCAATTTTGGTCTGGAAAGCCATTAAGAGTCGACACACTTGACTGATTTTGGCGATGGGGGGCCGTTTCTTGTCTGGAGTTGGACATGTGGCGTGCTAATGGTTTTGTTCTTCCAGGTATCCAGCTGAGGAAGGTGCAGGAGCAGAGGGAGCAGGAGGCCAAGCGCGAGCCGGTCGGCAACGATGTGGCCACCATCTTGTCTCGACGCATCGCCGTGGAGTACAGCGAGTCCGACGACGACTCCGAGCTGGATGAGAACGAGTGGTCCGACTAAAAATCCGTTTTGCTTCAGTGAGGCGCCGCGCACGTTGTCGACAGGTTTTCTCCTTTAAATACCAACTGTTGAAAAGTTTGAGGTCATGTTTTGCGGGGGCGGGGGTGATGAAAAGCACTTTGTTTTCTTCAATGCAGATAATATTAAATAGAGTGGGCCCCAGCACACCTGTGGTTTGCCACCCGAGGATTCACATATCGGTCGATTTATCTGTTTTTTTTTGTTTTTTTTTTGGGGGGGCGGGCGGGGTTTCCCCCAATGTATCTAAATGGGTGACAATTGTACGCTGATTGTCGCCAGGCTCATATCAGTGCTTTTCTTTTCAAAAATAATTTCTTGTTCCCCAGACTCCAAAATGCTTTCTCTTTTACAACAGTTTGTTTTCAGGGAAATCATGAAATTGTCCGGGTGGCCCCAAACTTTTGAACAGTGTATATTATATTATTCTTATTATTATTATTATGATTGAACACACCTTATGGAAATGAGAAACGTGGGTTGCCCCTGACAACACCCATCTTCCCAACAAAACAAATATTTTGCCGTCCATCCAGCTTGGAATTGACAGCACGGTTGCAGGTGTTTGCACGTCAGCAAAAGGCACAGTAACCCCATGTGAGCACTTTTCCATTTACACTTAACTATTCACCAAGTGTACAGCGCCTGTCACGTGAAGCCAGTCACGTGTGTATCGACGCATTCTGACGTTTGTTGACGTTGCAAAGCGGCGACTTACCGACGGCAATTGGCCAATTCTATTGGCTGTCTCACCGCCATCCGTTTTGACTCCTCGTTTACTTGGGAGCCCCCTGGCGGTGGGAAAGTATTACAGTAAAACAACGTGAACATTTGTACAGTGCATTTGTTGTAAGTTGTTTTGTCTTTTCTGTTGTTCGAAATAACAAGTTGAATTAAGTTCAAGCGAGCAGTCGTGTTATTGTGAATTGAAAGCGGTAAAAAAAAATGCGTTTTTGATTTAAAGTGACCAAGATTTCAAAAAAAAGCTCCCAAAGTCTCTACGGGTGTCAACGAGTGATGACGTCACTGACGAATCCATCCTTTCGCCACCGCGAGAGCGAGCTCGGATCGAACTTCAAATTGCCTAAGTAACTTTTTGGTCTCTCGTACTCAATCCAAAGCTGTGAGCGTTTGCGGGACTTGTAAAGGCTTCGACACTCGACGGGGCACACGCTCGAACCAATATGAGCATTGTGGAGGCTCGGTTGTCTGCACTCTCACCACATATGCGGCATTTTTTAGTAAACGGCGTCATCACTTCGCTCTCGCTTGACTGCTGTGTTGAAATGTGCTGCTGTGAGTCATCTGCTTTGATTGACTGTAGTATTATTTCATACTTTATTTTTAGGCCAAGACTGAAAACATTGTGCATTGTAAAACAGTGAAATCATTGATGGATTTGCTTCTTTTAAACTGCAAATGTGATAATAGGTTCCTGTTAAATAAACGGAAGACGCACAGTTCTTGAAAAGGACTCGACTTAAAGATGTGTGGAATTAAATGGACTGTTGAGTGATACTCTTTGAGCTAAATAGTTCGATGGCTGTATTGCCGAGAAAAGGTTTGACGGGCTAGTCAAGTTTTCAGCCTTGTCGCTGTGGGTTGACATCTGGGAGATGCTGCAGTAAGATTATTCTTAATCATTGAGAAATTTGCTGTAAGCAAGTATGCATGCAACTATAGACAATAAATACTCAACTTGATGTCTTCATTCTGTGCATTGTTTTTACTGTCCCCCCACTCCGCAACTTGAAATAGTCTTGAAAACTGCAAAACTAGGTCAATCCAATCAAACCAATTCAATCTGCCATTGAAGCATTTGCTGATCAGATGAATTACACACATTGAATGTTTCTTTCTATTAATTGACTTGCAACTTGCATGTTGAGTATGAAAAGCTCTCCCCAGCAATCAGTCGTTATTCATCCCTGGTAAGGGTGTTAAAGAGCGGGGCTCCTCACATGATGCACACGTGTGTGTCCCATCAGTGACGTGCTGGGAAAAAAATAGGCCAGAGAATCGTCGTCGACGAGGTGTTTGTAAGAGAGGGGGTGGGGGTCGGTGGGCATAATGCCCAGGACCAGCCTGGAAATACACCGGCCATTCAGAAAAATTAACATATTTTCCCCAAATCCCCCATTGTCACCCTGCCCCTTGGTGTCCATCATGTTCACGTGACGTGGTTGCGAAATGAGCCCCTTGGATGGCCCTCAAGGGAGGAGGGACATTTTAATTGCCAAGCGCCCCCTAAGAAATAATCTGAGCCAATAATAACTGCACTGTTCTTAGTCTGTGCACACTAGATCATAAGTAACATTAAATATAACACAACAAACCAAAGTTTATCTATCTACATTTCCTGAAGTCTTTATGATAGTTTTCTATTGGCCGGTTTACTCCAACAGTGTAATGCACAGGTGTCAAACTCAAGGCAGAGGGGCCAGATCCAGCCCGCTGCATCATTTTATGTGGCCCATGAAAGCAAATTCTGTGTTTTGCTCCAATACCAAAATTGCAATTGTCTTCACTTTTAAAAACATTGAGATTTTGTAAGCATTTCTCGTTTCCAATCAATCACCCTTTAAAAATAAACATTTGAACAGTTTGTGCTAGCCTCTGATTACAAAAGTAGTTATTCATCAATTTTTTTTTTTTGTGTGTGTAGCCTATATGAAGCAATCGTACATTTATTTGGGTTCCCGGTCATAACAGCCCTCCAAAGGAAGCCATCTCTATGATGCAGCCAGTGACTAAAAGTTTGACACCCTTCTTATATTGATATCCAGAAATTATGGCTTTTCGTTTTGTTGTGCCACCCCAAGATTTCAAATGTCCCCATCTGGTCACTCCAATGAAAAACCTTTGGAAACGCCACTGTATAGCAACCTTGACTTTTAATTTGCGTGTGTGAGTGTGTGTGTGTGTGTGTGTGTGTGTCTGGTGGTGGGGGGTGAGATGAGCCGAGCTCTTCGCCGCCGCCACCGTGACGTAGGGAGTCCAAGGCGTGTCATCACAAAACCGCCTCTGACCGCGCGGGGGCGCTCTTCGCCCATGTCTGCCAGCCCGTTCGCACGTTTCACCTGCCGCGTCATGAATGAATGTGGGCGTTTTGAATTCCGTGTACGTCGCCTCCCAGTCGTGTGATGGATGGCTTGCTCGGTGACGCCAGAAATAAGAAACACTCACCATCTTGACTTGTTTTTATTTCCCTTTTTTTACCGTTTCCATTTCGGGTTTTACAGTCAGATATTTGTTTCCCTTGTTTTAGTTATGTACATTAATAAAAATAAATGTTTCTCTCGGAGGTTCTACATTCGACATACAAGTAACAATTGTGTCCCTCATATAAAGTGCGTTTTTTTTTCATCCTGATGCTGTTTAAATGCACACACGCTCTCTCTCTCTCTCTCTCTCTCTCTCTCTCTCTCTCTCTCTCTCCCTCTTTCATACGCACACACAACAACATAAACAACCAAATATTTGTCAATGAAGGCCATACTCGTTCCAAATACTAGCTCTGACATGGTTTATTGTCTAATTTTTTTTTTCTTGGTTGATCCTGCATCTAGGACTTCCTGAATTGCCCGATCGGCTCAGCAACTTCTTGCCCTGGTGCCCTGAACCTCAATTTTTGGAAAGCCTTGTGTGAATGCAAAGAACTCTGGAATGGGAGTAAACGAGGATGAAATGTGGGTGACATTCAGTGCGTAAATAAAAAAATTTAAAAAAGCGCTCAAGCAGAGCAAGCAATGGATGGCACCGAGGTCAATTCCCTTTTTTTTTCTTTCGTCTGACAGACACATACAAATCAAAATAGGACATCAGAAAGGTGGAAAATATGGCCCTTTTTTTCCTGACACATCATTTGTTCCACAATCAAAAAGGAAAAAAAAAAAGGCCCAACGTGAACAGGCACAGCAGTCAACGTGTCCCCAAAGTCGTGCCCTGAACAAACATTACAAAAATAGACATTTCTGTACAGCATTGCATAAGAAAAATAACACACTTATAGTCGTTTAGATCAGAAAGCCAACTCCCTAAACCCGTAGTGTGTGCGCCCGTGTTTATATTTGGTAATGGGGATACTTCATTCCAATCGGCTTTGTGAGTACACACACGCACACACAGTGAGCGGTCGCTCCATTCCTACTCCCAGGAATGCTCGATGGAGTAGTTTCATCTTCATAGATGACAGAGATTCACGCTACACCCAGCAAATGAGATGTTATGTGACGTGCGATGCCTTTGTGCATGTGATGAAAGTGCGAGTACGTTTTGACACTATTTTTGGGCGGAGACTTTTTTTATTTTATTTTTTTGTAGCTAATGCAACATTTCATTCGTCACTGTGGTGTCAAGCTATCCTGAACAATCATGATTAGGACAGATGGCCACGGGCAACAGTGCCTCATGTGCAAACTGCAATTGGCTTTTTTAAGACTCATTCAATCTCAAAGACAGATTTTTATGTCTGTGCACGAACTGAGAGAAGTTTTGTGTGTGTTTCAGATAAAAAAAAAAAAAAAAAGTGATGTGGACCTTACGGCTAGCTGCGGTGTGTCCACTCGTTTGTGTAAAGTTGAGCTCGCTCACTAAAGGGACAGGAAACAAAGCGTTTGATTTCGGAAGTGAAATGCAGTCATGAGTTGAAGCACGTTCCTCCGCTGAAAGGGGAAGGTGAACATTTCGAATGTGATTGTGTAGCGAAGTCCATGTCTACTTCCAGCCTTGGTGGGCCAAGCTAAATTTTCATCGCTGAAGGTCCGGGCCAGTTTGCCTCTGGAGGATCAAAAAATATGAATAGCCTGCGACTCATGTATTAAAGCCAAAAGCTCCGGATTTTCACTCACGGTGTCAACAGCGCATCAACTCTTAAATTCACTTTCTCCGTATTTCTAACATTTGATGTTCTGCCCCGCTTATTGTCAATCCAGTGAAAAATTCAAGTATTGCAACGGTTGTCCCGCAGAGCCTGCAGCCGTATTTGTACGAAATCAAGTTTATTGTTACGAGTTGTACGCGCCTCCCTCTTCTTCGTTCTCTGACTAATTATTGCAAATATTACCGAAGAGCCAAAAGAAGACACTGGAGAAGTGGCCACGAAAGATGTTCGTAAGTTAGAACGTATTCATGTTGTACTTTTGCGGTCGATTTTGGTCGAAAGGATTCTCTGTCGTCACACAAAACAACCTGCGCTGTTTTACCCCCCAAGGCCTCAAGCTCATCCTCAAGCCCTCTCTTCCTTCCCTTTTAGGACCATATTTCAACCTGCCCGCCCACGTTAATGTCTTCTGTCTGTAAAACACGCAACACGTGTGAACGTTGGAAAAACACACATCCTCGGGGGGGCTCTGTGAAAGCCGATACCAGCCCAAAGTCACGAATAATCAGTGGACTCAGTAAAGTGATCTGATCTTGAGACATGCTGAAGGAACTCTGCCAGGTGCTGACTGGACACGGCGCTGTCCTCGGTGCTGAATGCCATGTCAGTCAACATGCTTCCCTCGCCCAGGAACCGACGCGTTGACGTCAGACGGATGCGATCTTTCGTTTCCTTTGGGTTGTCCAGTTGTTGCTTTTACAGGAAAAGGTCCAAATGTGCTTGAAAGATGGAACTTAATGGAGCTATCAGATCATTCCACACTTGAAGCCTCCACCTTATGGCCTCGTCCGCGAGACAGGCTTGTTTAAAAAATACCGTATTGGCCCGAATATAAGACGGCCCTGATTATAAGACGACCCCCTCTTTTTCAAGACTCAAGTTTGAAAAAAGACTTTTTGAACACCAAATT
>NW_017805281.1:1640740-1654904 GCF_001891065.2 Hippocampus comes | reverse complement strand
AAAAAAAAAAGACATTTCCCCCCCCCCAAAAAAAAAGAAAAAATGTAAAATGTTCTTCCAGACTTGCCACCCTCCACCAGAGCGTTGGGCTTCATGCAGCGGCAACAACAAGCGTGATATTGATAACGAAAGAAGAAATCACCTGTCATTCAGCTGCAGCGGTGCGTGAGCGGGAGTACGAGTGGATGGGGGCGCACGTCACAGCTGAAGGGGCGGTGGGGGGGGAGAAAATGACCTGCTCACTGTTTGGTTGTCGTTCCCTGCAGGGACGCAGCCTTGTTGTCCCCCCCTCCTCTTCTTCTTCGTCCTCCTCCTCCTCTTTTTCTTCTTCTTCTTCTGCTCCCTCTTTCTCTAAGCAGTCAGCATCACGCGCCTGCATGGGCGCTTGGCTGGCATGGTTAGTTGGCTACCGTCTTCACGTCGCACACGCGTCCTCCCTCCTCCACACACGTGACGTCACCGAAGTCTCCTCCTGAGCCGCCGGCGTCATCTTGAATCATACCAGGTGCGATGAAAAGCAGCCAGAGAGAGAGAGAGGGAGTTTGCGTGCGCGCTCCTTGGGACTCATTTGTCCCGACTGGCGTGGTTGGGGCACGATCTTGATGACGATGATGATGATGATGATGATGTGACTATTCAGGGTATGCACCACATGCATACCCTGATCCTAGAAATGTAGCCGTGACAAACCATTGCATCATCAGGACGATGATGACCTTTCCGAAAGGTCGCCCGCACGGGAGTTTTTGAGGCGCTCTGCACGTAGCTCAACTTCAATGCCATCAATTGCTTGATGTTGCCCAAGTCAAATGCTGGAACATTTCCAGTCGCCAAGTCAATCAGGTGCATGATTTGTTTTAAAATAAATAAATAAACGAGTTTTGAATTCACTGTGTTGGACTGAAAGAATGCCAACATGGGTTGTGATTAACACAAAACAAAAGCACTTTAAAATCATATTGTTCTTTTAGTCATTTTGGAAACATCATCTTTGTCTTTCTTTACTTTTAAGATGTTTAATTTTTTTCAGTGTTTTGTTAAATGTCATTGTACATTCTCGGAGTAAATTTGCAAAGCTTTGTTTTCTCAGCTTTTTGGTTGTCTTTGTCAATGCTTTTCAGCGTTGCGTCTGCTCGTGTGAAGCAACCTTGTGTTGCCTTGTGCTGAAAAGATCAACGCTGCCTTGCCTTGGCATCACATTGTGGAGTTTGTGGTCATTGTTTCATTTGTATTTGCCGACACTTTATACTTTGCTCTGCTGTTCGTCGTGAGTGAGAATCTGTTCTCAACGGAGCTTTTTAAAGAAACTGCTATTGGGAGATTTGGTGAAAAACATTTGAATTATACCAACTGTGACGGCTGATGACTTGCGCATGTTGCTGATTGCCATTTGCATCGACCATCCATTTTCGAATCCGCTTATCCTGACGAGGGTCACGCGCTTACGCGCTTACTGGTGTGTTTTTGGAACGTGAGAGGAAACCAGAGTACCCGGAGAAAACCCACGCAGGCACCGAGAGAACATGCAAACTCCACACAGGAAGCCCCAGAGCCGGAATCGAACCCTGAACCTCTACAATGTGAGGCTAACGTGCTAACCCTCTTCCACCGTGCCGCCCACTTGCATCAACGTTTTAGGAAAATCAGAAAGATATCATTTGCATAAGAATTTGGAACACGGTGTATGACATCATGGACATTTTCCCATGCAGCGCAGTGTCGGCGTCAACCCCAAAGAAAGTCTCAGTGGGATACATCAATTACGCTGCACAGTGCAAAATGTTAAGTGACGAAAAATCCCCACGGTGGACAAAGGCAGAGGGTTTCCCTTGAACCCGTGACCTCTGGGCTTCCCTGCACATTGGCCTTGCACTTGCCATGCAGGCAGTCACGTGACAAAGGGGCTCCGTTTGGCAGTTTTACGATCACCTACTGGTCACACCACAGCGTTTCCCATGCATACTGTTCATGCATGCTCCTCATGCATATTCATCAACTCCACTAGTTGCTGTATGTATAATTGTAGTAGCTGTGCGCAGCTGCCAGTCTGCCAGTTTTTTTTCAAATGTTTTGAGTTCCTTATTCTTTTATTTTCAGTTGCACTGAACCCCCCAAAAGCCAGATAATGACACCGGGACGCTCGCTTTATCTGTCAAAGTTGTATCCCGGCAAAGAGAAAGTGCTGCGTCACTGCTCTGATTTTCTGACACTTGCAGCAGTGACTCATCCCTCGCTCCCCGAGCATCATTTAGTGCCACAAACACCAAGCTCTCTCCGGGCCCCGCCGGATCTCGGTCCAGACGTGCGATGGGCTCGTTCGCAGGAACGCGGTAACCGCGGGGAGTCGTATTTGGGATTGATGAAAGGTCTCTAGAAAAGGGCAAGAGGAAGGCGGTGTCATGGATGCTCAAAAGGAAGACTGCTGGCCGACTCAAAAGTCAACTTTGATCAGGCTGTCATCAGCGCCCATCCGTCCTTCTCTCCTGAAACTGAAAGTCCTCAGGATCAGTGCTGCAGTCTTGTCACAAAAGCGCGTCACACTCTCACTGGTCGACTTTGTCCTCTTTGTTTTAATTTGGACTGTCATCCGTCATGTTGCTGAATGCCACTAGGGGGCACTATGATTGACTACGATGCATCTAACCGTTGTCCTTTTTTCCCCCCTTTGACCTTTTTATTAATTTGTCTGCGTGACACGGGATTTTGGAGGGCTTTTTTTTCTCATGTCCGTATTGCGGACGCTTGAGGGTTCCAAGTCATGAGTCCAAATAAAAGCGCGCACACGCTTCCCACGACCTGCAGTCATTTTATGGTGAGACAAGCAAGAGCGAATGTGAATGCGTGTGTCCTATATTGAGACCAACGCGGCTGATGGAATTCCCGACCAAGAGCTCTTCCAACGTTTTGTCAGCAGTGAGTTAAGTGTGCAATTTGTATGTCATGCGTCTTATCCCTTTAGTGACAAAATGAGGTCGCCTGCTGTTACTTTCTTGACTACAAGAGGCAACAAAAATGACGAGACAACAGTAAAGGAGCGCATCCCACAATGTACAGTAACCATCAAAGTCAAATGCGGAGGGCAAGTAGAGACGGAAGCTTTGGAGCCGCGACCGTGTGGACTCGTTTTGTGTGTCCGTAACGGTGCCTGCCTTGGTGGCTGCTTTCCATGTCACATGACTAGACCAGCAGTTGTTGCCATGGAGGCGACTCAAGGCCTCCGTTTGGGACAAGACTCGATGGTGATATATTGCAGTTAAGACGTTGCAGACAGAAGCTTGGATTCCGTCTTCTTCCATTTCTGGAAGTGACCAAGCGAGATGCTGTGTCGTGTCGAGATCCGCTGCCCTACTGCGCATGCAAGTGGAAAACCAGTTGATGGTTGCCCAGTCCTTTCCGGTCCATTGTTTGGGAATCTTCCGGAAGACTTTTTGTGTTTAAATTGTTTCGAACGGCTGTTGTTTGTAAAAAGCTCGCTCTCACCTTTTTTGTTCCTTCAATCTCGTGTTGTCACGGTAACCGATACAATGCTGACCAGTCCGGCACACAGCAGCTTCTTTGTCCCCCCCCCCCGCCCTCTGCTTGCACGTGTGCCGCTGTTGCGTTATTGTTTTGGACTTGTCCTCGTGGATTCCATCAAGTGCTGACGTGCAGCCTGGCTGGCACTTGTGGATCAACTTAACCGCTACAAGCAGATGACTCAAAAATGCAGCTCATCCGGCCGCCTCACAGCGGTATTTATAGCTTGAATAGATGACACGAGAGTGGGCGTCTTCCTTCCCCCTCCTAGTTTTCAGCATTTCCACGGATTCACTCTGACACGATCGACACACCGGCCGTTGCGAAATAAATGCAAATCTACCGAGCAGACTGTCCTCTCCTCTGCCTCACGAGCGTTCACGGCAATTACCCCGTCCCTTTGATCAAAAGGGAAAACATGTGACTCCTTTTAATAATTGATCTGTCACTTTCGCTGCGTTGGTGCCCTTTTCAAACTTCTCCACGCTGAGCGGAGTGACGTACGGCACCACTAGGTGGCAGCACAGCAGCACACAGGGGCCACATAACAAATGAGCTCTGTTGCTACAACACTTCACTTCTCATCTTTCACCGAAATGCCAATTAGCTAATTGATGAGCCCTCGTTGCCCGTGGCCTATAAACGACCTTTCAAAATGTACGTGAAAAGGTCACTCCTATGACTACAACTGATGCTTAGCTCCTTATTTACATTATACGTGCTTGCTAGCTATTAGCGTGTTGGTATGCAGCGTGCTTTTAAAATACCCCCTCCAAACCAAATGTCGAAATCTCTTTGGGGTTGGTTTTGTTTCTCTGTGAGTTGATCGTTATTGCTGTGTTTTTACTTGTCTCCTTTAGGTGGCGTGGCTGCCCGAAGAGAGGAGCAACTAGGCAAGTTGCGATTAGCCTCCAACACCAGGATGCCCGGTAAAAGTTTCCGAGCAGACTGTCATTTGTTCACTTCTGATTTTGAATGACTCCTTGTTCAAAGTACTGAAGTCCTTGTTCCTGAACAAAAATACAACATGTAAAATATTTGGTATTATTTATGAAGGGTTATGTACAGTACAATGCCGTTATTGTGATAGTGGTGCTATTAGGAGATGTATACAGTCGGGTGAGCCCCAACTGAAGGCCCACGTACCAAACGCATGGTCCAAGGAGCTCAGCACCCCTAAACCTCTGATCCTAAAATTACCCCTGATGGAGTCAGAATAACCATGACAGTTCATTGTATTCGTTAGCAGCGTAAAAATCTGCAAAGGACTACGGTTGTTATTCTCACTAGCTCTGCACCAAAAGGAGGAAACCTTGGAATGCTGTGAAAATCATCACCTCCTCCCGCTGCTTGCGTCATCTTTTTGTTGTTAAGGGCAACCACGGGATGGAGTAGAATGGAGGAACGCTGTCACCTGAGCACAGTATGTGTATGTATGAATGCGTGTGCGTGTGCATATGTGTGTGTCCTCGCGCGGGTGTCACACGAGTGAGTAGTATCTTGCAATTTCACGAGTTGACTGTATGCAGAATGGAGGCGAACACAACACCCACATAATTAGCTATCACACGTGTTGCAAATGCTGACGTTCAAAAGTCTGTCTAATATCTCGAAGGAATGTGTGTGACAAATTTAGTCTTCGCGAGCAGCCAGAAAAGTGAGTGAAGATGCACGGCGGGGCCTAGTAAGTGCTGTGCTGCTTTGACACGCAAGAGTGCTGAGCTCCATTGACCAAATGCGTTGAAGAAGCATGGCACTCTTGCCATAGACCAGTTGTGTCCAACTCATTTTTTTGGCACAAGCCACCTTGTAGTTACAGCTTCCCTCAGAGGGCCGTTAAGACTGTGAAAGCATGTAAATGTTTCATGGTCTCGTAGAATTTTTACATGCACACAACAAATTGACGGATCAGAAGCATGATAGTTTGTTGAAGTTACCGTAAAATGGTTAGAAAAAAAAAGTTTTTTTTTTTTTTGCAAAATCCCGACATCATTAATGACATTTTGACATTTCGGTACAGATTTTGGCAAGGATCATGGAAGTTGACGCGATTGTTTTTTTGTTCGTGGGCCACATAAAATGTGGTGGGCCGGATATTGAGTTTGACACCATGCCATAGGGGTATGTCTTATAACCACTAGAGGGAGCCTCGGCGTGCAGAGCGAGCCGCCAATTTGAACCGAGAGTCCCCGGACATGTTTTGTATTATGTTGCGGTAACTCGTGTCGATTTCGTGACCAGTTTTGACACGGATCGGTTTGTTGATAACATCAGACATGTAGTTATGATACCATACTTGTGAATAATGTCATAATTGGGGTCTTTCATAGAATATTAAATCATAACGAATGGTCTAATGCTGTTTTAATATAAGAGCGATCAGCAATAAAGCAACAAGAACGAATTTGACTTCATATGAAATATTGTTTTGTTTTTCTTGTCATCACGTATGTGGAATTGATTAGAACAGGGGTGTCAAACTCATTTCACATTGTGGGTCACATACGACCTCGGTAGATGTCAAGTAGGCCGGACCATTCAAATTATACCATACTATGGTATAAATACCCAAAATATCATGTCTTTCCCTCGTTTTGGTCTGAAGAAGCACAAGAACATAAGGAAAATGTTGAAATTTAATGAACATATCTTTTACAAAACATTTCATGAAACACCTTAGATGTCTTTGGACAAATGTGCAATTTACTTTTCTCATTCACATATATGCATTGCAACTGATCCCATTGATTGTACAAAGGCACAAAACTTTAACAATTGGTATTGAAAAACATAGTAATGCACTTTAAGATTAAACGAGATTTATAAAGAAAGGAATTTTTAAACCATTTACAGATGTGCATTTAAAATCAAAATGTAATTCCTGCCTACACCTTACACACTCAGGAGAGTGTTATTAAATACGTAAAGAATAAAGTATTCACATATCCTTGATAGCGTCTGCTGTGTTGGGTCTGTCTCAGTGACAGACTTGAGACTGCTGTTGTCTTCTACTCTGATCAAAACAGTGTGTCCCCTAGCGGATAATCCGTGAATTGCACCGTATTAAAAATATTCATTCTGTGTCTTTCATGCATTTTTTTCACTTTTAAATGGTCCTGCCGGCCTGATCGAACCTCCTTGGGGGCCGGTTCCGGCCCGCGGGCCGTATGTTTATGCCTGGATTAGAGCACTAAAGCTTTGGAAACATTTCAGTGAAGATCAACATTGAAATACATGCGGATCTTCCACGGCGGGTTCATATTTTCATCTCCAACTCCAAAAAGAAGTCAGTGGCTCAGCAGTCATGAACTTCACCTCACCGCATGCACGTCACCGCGAGCGTTCATAATAATTGCTCACCGCACAATCCTTCCCGTGCATTTGCATCTGATTGCTGGGCTGCGCGGGTGCGCGTGCGCTCTCAACAGTTTAACCTCGGAACCGCAACAACCGAGGCT
The DNA here is from genome assembly GCF_001891065.2 of Hippocampus comes. Classification (NCBI taxonomy): domain Eukaryota; kingdom Metazoa; phylum Chordata; class Actinopteri; order Syngnathiformes; family Syngnathidae; genus Hippocampus; species Hippocampus comes. The sequence goes on along the minus strand of NW_017805281.1, from coordinate 1,647,930 downwards.
TTCTGATCTGTCTCTCACTCCTTCCTCCTCCGCCCTGCCGCCTCGCTGTACTGCCACACCGTTCGTCCCTCTCTCCCCTCCCGCCTGCCTCCGCTCTGCCTTCCTGATCCGACTCATTTCTGGCACCGCGAGCAACCGCCGCGGCTGCGAAGCCGAGCGCCAGCGCAGGAGGAGGAGGAGGAGGTGGAGGTGGTGGCGGAGAGGCCCCGGCGGCGAGAACTCGGAACCGGCCAAGGAGCGCTCGCGCGCGCGGCAGGCCGGCGGGAAGGTAAGCCGGCCGACTGCGCCCTCCGTTCCGCGGTGTGTTGTCGAAGTGAAGGATCCCGTTCGACGGACGGTGGCGGTTCCGAAGCGGCGGGCTTGATTCCGCCACTTAACCGAGCCGCTTGCCTTCGATGTGCAGGGCGGGATGGGGGATCGAACGCGCGCGCGGACCTGCCGGGCTACATCGCAACGAGCGTCATTTTTCTCCCATCTTTGACCATCGTCATCATCACCATCATAATCATTACCGCCGCGCATGTCGCCATCCCAAAGGGCCGTTCTGTAGATCAACGAAGGAGGAACTTGCTGTACAAAAAAAGGTTTGTGTGTGTGTCTTTGTTCGATATGTGAGGAGAATGTTGCAAGATTCTGCAAAGTGTTGAAGTGCAGCATTAAAGCAGTCTGCGTTCCTGCTGGGGTTTTACACTCCCTCGTGAATTGATGCCTGTCAGCTGACTTAACCACAATACATGCACTTTGCGCTTGTGTGTGTGTGTGTGTGTGTGTGAGAGAGAGAGAAAGAGAGAGAGAGCCAGAGAGTAAAAGTGAGATGCTTGATTTGGTCACCTCTTCTGCAGTCGGTGAGGGATCGAGCTTGACCGAGCGGACCCCATCCGGCGCCATGGCCTCCAAACTGAACCCCAACGTCCTGTACGTGGCCGAGCCGAGCGAGTCGGCCCAGGCGGATGCCGAGAGGACACCTCTTGTAAGTTAAGACTTGGATTTCAAGGGGCACTTTGAGAAAACTCACTGACTGCTTCCCCAGGAAGCGAGAAACGGTTCATATTGTAACACTGAATTTTGAATGACGCTTCCAGAGAGCTATTCACGGTGTTTCCAGTTTTGCTAGTGGATGGTTTTTCAAGTCTGTGCATGTATAGTAAATATTCGAGACAGTTCTCTATGATGCATGATGAAGGTTGAAATTGGCCTCCCGTAGCTCTACAAAAATGTTCTTCAAGCCTAATGAGAGACCACAGCATGATATACTTCTTGAACTTTTATTTTTTCAAGTAAAGCAGAACAGACTTTCATATTCTGGCATTTGACTGCAGAATAAAACTACAACAGTGTTATAGTTAAATGCTAAGAGCATGACATCGCATCGGCACATGATATAACAAATAAAAGGTGCCAATCAGACTAATAACATGGTGCAGATGCTTTTGCCGCACTTGAAAACCCCAAATTAAATGTTGTTTATGCCAGGCTCAAACGTAGCGTGTGGCGGCGAGAGCCAAAATGGCAGCCCGTCATCTGCACTTTCTTGTGGTTACGCAGGCCGGGGACGCGGGAGACGAGTCGTCCGACAGCGACGGCGAGCAAGAGGAGACGTCGCACAAGCTCATCCGCAAAGTTTCCACGTCGGGCCAGATCCGGGCCAAGGTAGGCGCGTTTTGCATTGGCAATGCTTCAAAGTCATTCTTGCCACGGGAGGACGTTCGACTCGCTCCGTTGTCTGACGTGTGGCCAAGTTTCCTCCAGTTGAAATTATGTTACTTCCATGGCAAGGTTTTTCGTGTAAAGCAGGACCCTAAACTCTTCTCATATGAATCGTTTATCAGAGAAGCGCCATTCGATCGGCAACACTCAGGCCAGCTAAGTGTCATTGTGAAATCCAGATCATTATATATCGCCGCTATCAAGCGTTGACTGTAAATCATATTCAGATCTGAGGCATGGACTTCCGCTGCCCCGTTGCCATGGCGATAGCCTCTCATAATGATGACTGCGTCCAACGGGCGGACGGGATAACTTTCGGGGGCGGACGGTGAGGCTGGACGTGCTGGAAAAATGAAAAATGCGAACCTTTGGCATGAGGTAAAGTTGGTGACCCAACGGCAAAAGAGACATAGATACGCAAGGGGCGGAGCTAGGGGGGCGCCAAGACCACCCCTTGTCACTCTGTGGAGGGGAACATTTTGATATCTGTGATTTTTCTCCCATTTTCACATGGATACAGTGTCCTTTGACCCCTTGATACTCTGCCTCAAGTTATTATAATTATTTTTTAATAACTAGGTTTAAAGAATAAATTGTTCTGAATGCTAACGGTAAATAATCTGTAAATTCTCGGTCGACGTCAATCAAAATAATTTTTTCTCACCATAGCAAACAAACAACTTGGAAGAGAAGTCATTGTTTATCATACCATCCACATTCATGGTTTCATGAAAAAAAAATGCGCACATATACCAATCTTGTGCATGCACTCATAATAATAATAATAATAATAATAATAATAATAATAATAATTAAAAAAGCACCTTTAAGGATAGCGAATAATGAAGTGACCCCACGAGAAAATTTCTGGCTTCGCCCCCGCAGATACGCCTTGGCCATGTCACGTAAGTTCCACGAAGAGAGTCGCGATGTTTTGTTTGCGTTTCCTCCTAAGACGTGTGTCATACGCGTTGGTGATGTCACACAAACTCCATGAAGGGAGTCGCAATGTTTTGGTTGCGTTTCCCGTGAGGACGTGTGTCATAGCACGTCCTTGTCCTCGACCTCTTCCGCTGTGCCTCCCCTCGTTATGTCGGCCGCCTGTCAGCTTACTCGTTAGTGTGCGCCACTTGTTAGGGATGTGCTAATTCCTCAACGCATCCTCGCGTCTGTCGGATTAACGGGCCCGACTCACACAACTAGTTGCGATGCACCTCAAAGATGCGATCTTACCCCCCCGCTCTGCTTTTTCGTGTTTCCACTCATCGCTTGATTGTTCATTTCATTGGCTCTGCGTCCTTTTACACCGGACCGGCCCCGCCTATCAGCGGCATCGTTTCTTGGCACCGTATGTCAGGTCGTCACCGCGCTCACCTTGACGTGACCTTGCAGGCTCGCGCAGCCTCCTTAACGTTTAGGATGGCGGAATTTGATTCATACTTTTCGTGTCCAACGAAAACGTGCCTCGTTCTCTTCCTCCTGTGCTCCACAAGTTTTAGCTTACGTTACGTAATATTTCACACTCTTTTGTTTTATTGGTTCTCATGTAGCGTAGGTGTGCCTCGGGCCTTTATTCGTGTCCCACACGTGCAAACTGGCATGTCCCTTCATGATGGTGACACATGATAATTACGATATCCCTTAAGCGGGCGCGATACGACGTGCGTTTTGGTTGATGGACGTCAGCAACATTGAGTGGCGCTGTTTCGTTTTCCGCTACCCTTCACCTACGTCAAACAAATGAATGACATGGCATGAAAAGCATCGACGCAGGGAGAAAGAAGCTATTAGCATGACTCAAAGCAAAGTTTTCCGACGGCTGGAGCTACCCAAGGTTGAGGTACACGAATGGAGTTAGTTCCAAACCCGAAAGACGCCGCAGACGTGCGCGTCGGAGCATTTTGGATTCGGGCCAGATGAATGCGGAGCTTCTGCTGGCAACAATGAGCTGGCATGTCGCATTTGTAACAAGACCAATCGCGACACGACAAAGCCCAAAGTCAATTTGAAACGCAACCATGACCGCCCAATTTTTGCAACTGGTCACCAAAGAAACAACAAAAAAAAAAAAAACCACACAGGACGCAGAGGGCTGTCCATTTCTCAACAGCTTGCAATTCTAGCGCCACTGATCAATGAACTACACTACCAGTGGTATGAAAAAACAAAAAGCAAAAACAATACTATCGTCGAATGTGTTTCTGGGAAAATTAATCACCCCCGCAAAAAATAAAAATAAAAAAACCCGCCAGGCCTCCATCACTTCCTCTCTTGGATGATTTCCTGCTCGCCTCTTGCGCCCTTTCTGCGCTCTGCCCTCCTTCAGCTGAGGAACGACTCGTCTTCATCTATTTGGTTATGTTCTTCGCCCTCCAAGCGACACAGTTGTATAATTGCCTGGCGTCCGGCGCAGCTCAGAAGTGTCACACTGAACCGCTCCGAAATCTTAGTTGAAACAAAGTTCACTTTCCAGGAGCCATTAAGAATAACTGGTGTTATATGCTGGTTTTTTTTTTTTTGGAGGGGAGGGGCGGGGGGCGTTGAAAAGTTCCCTGCCGCAGATCCGCATGTTTTGGCCCCATCGCATTTGTTCACTTTTATCCGCCTCTCGCTCGCCCTGCAGAGCGCCGCACCACTCGATGTGTGTGGGTGTCGACTGTAGCCAACATGAGGACGAGTTCTAGGTGCGCGTGTGGGTTGGCTGAAGAAGCACACACGCCGTTGTGTGGGATTGCCGATGTCGTGCCCGTGTATCGTTTTGTGCGCGTGTTTTGATTTTCATGCCCTTGGCTGGATGCGATACCGTCGCGGCGCTAACGCCGGGGTCGACACCGAGAGGAAGGCGAGCCGCAGAGACAAAAGGCTGAAGGTGGGAATATGTTGTCGGAGTGGAAAGTACACTGAAAATCTCCTGGTGTTAATTCAACACCCCGGGGTGTTCATTTTTAACACAAGAACTTGTCGAGATGCGGCCACACTATATTATGTTACAGTAACATTCAGGCAAGTGTTACATGTTCAACACTCAATAGTATGTTAGGGCAACAACATGTAGTGTTGACAGTGCAGTAATAATGACACAATTGACTGTTTAGATTAACACTAATGAGTGTTACAAAATAACAATTTTCCTGAAAGTTGCGAATTCATTTTCAGTACCCACACATGCAAAAATTCCAGCGTTTTTCCTCACAGGAGGCAGTGGCAACACTAGACATGACATATTTGACAAGACCCCCAACACCTGGTCTGGATTTTGTTCCTGGCTGGATGCATTCACCACCTGGTGGCTTTTCCCATGTTTCGCGGTCTTGCTGAGTCTTTGGGCCACCATCAAAATCAGATGGCAGCAAAACAGACTATGAAAAAAAGAATATGGACACAAAACAATTAACGTGACATACTCAAGGCCATTTGCTGTCGGCCTCGATGGCCAAATGACAAAACCTCAAAAGGTTTGCACAATTCGGCACTCGGATAGCTAGTTGGTGACGCCTTGTCGACGAGATTGGAGAAAGAACGCTTGGCTTTTTGTATCATCGAATTTTTTTTACATTTTGCAGAACAAATACATTGTTTGTCTTCCGGTTGACAAATGACGCTCATTAGACTGAGGCCACCCGCAATTCATAGGATGGTTCGGGTGCGGTAGAGGGCTCGTACAAGTTCACACATACGCGGGATTCAGTATCCATCCATCCATCCATTTTCCGATCCGCTTATCCTCACGAGGGTTGCGGGGGGTGCTGGAGCCTATCCCAGCCCGTCTTCGGGCAGTAGGCGGGGGACACCCTGAACCGCTTGCCGGACGATCGCAGGGCACACACAGACGAACAACCATCCGCGCTCACACTCACGCGTAGGGACAATTTTGAGCGTTCAATCAGCCTGCCATGCATGTGTTTGCAATGTGGGGGGGGAAACCGGAATACCCGGAGAAAACCCACGCAGGCCCGGCGGGATTCAGTCAGAACCATAATTCAAGCAGAGTGAAAACTAAAGTTTGAATCAACATGCAGCTCATCACTCTTCAGATGCCGACATCTACTTAGACCAAAACATGTTCAATCCCACGTTAAATGAACCCGCTTGGCCGTGTGGCCCAGGTGACATCACAAAAACTACAATGATGATTGGCCAAGTGGCCCATGCGACTGCCACGCATTGTCCACATGATACGGAATTTTAATTATTGGCGAATTAATTTGGCCTGTTAGCTCACCGGTGAACTTCGATGACATAAGGGGCGTGATTTCATTTCCAAATTCATACCAATCAGGGTTGAATCCAGATGACAGCCCTTTTTAACAACGTATCAGTGTTAAATCCTCGTCTACACAAGCCCCGAGTGATGTCACTGCATCACCGACAGTCCATTTTTAACACCGTCCACAAACTTAGCACTGGTCGATTTGCAGTGTAGTGTTGCGATTTCAAGTGGAAGCAAGTAGCCGCTCGCTGTAAAGAGGAACCGAGGCAGGAATGTGTGGAGCAATAAAAGCAAATGCAGGAGGATGTCAAACAAAATGTTTCAATGCAGCACCGCGCACGCCTCCATGCCGCTTTTGTGATTTCCGTGGACTCTTCCTGTCACCGGCCGCGTTGTTCTGCCTTTCAGCCCAGCGTGTTCCGCTCGCGCTCCTTTTTGTCCTTTTCTTGTCCTTCACATCCTTATCTTGTATCCTGTCTTGTCCCACCGCTGCTGCTGCAACATCCCTTTTTATTCTCCTCTTGTTCTCTCCTTGCCTCCCCGAGCGTCACTCTCTTTCTCTCTCTCTCCTTTTTTTGTCTTTTCCCTCTCCGTCACGCCCTGTCCTTTCTCCTCCCACAAGGCCTCAGCCTGCAACAACCCCATTAACGAGAGCGCGCCTGTCGCGCGCCTGCGCCCGCATGAGACCAGAAATACAGCTAATGAGCTGATCTTCAGTGCCGGTGTCAAACTGGTGTCACTCACTTTGAAATTGCGCTCATGACACGGAAAGAGCAACGGCTCTCCGCACGCCGGCGCGCGGGTTGAACTGAAGACGGGTGCTCTCAGTCAGTCGCTGTTGTGTGTTTGTGTGTTCACTAATGAGCCTCGGCCTGACACGTGCGCTTGTGTTTTTCGTAGCCATCCGAATGAGTGTAATCGATAACTGCCAGGCGTTTGTGTGTGCGTGCGTGCGCCGTTGTGGGCGCGCGCGTCGATCGATCACTCGCCATCTCCTCTTTGATACCTAATGGAGACTGACAGCACAACTTTGACCCGCACTGTGTGTTCGTAATATGAGCTACAGCGCACAAAATGCCGTGAGAGAGTATTTGTACACTTCTCAAATTCTTCTTTTTCTGCAGCGTGCCCACTTAATATTTAAGGTGATGAAAGAAATGTAAATGCTAGGCAAAGACGACACAAGTAAATGTAAAATACACATGTTTAAATTGTAATTAATATTAAGAAGGGGGAAAAAAGTGTTTAAAGCGCTTGAATGGAGTCGTATTGT
>NW_017805281.1:1633846-1640110 GCF_001891065.2 Hippocampus comes | reverse complement strand
TGATTGTGAGTGCAAATGGTTGTTTGTCTGTGTGTGCCCTGCGATTGGCTGCCAACTGGTTCAGGGTGGTACCCGCTTATTGCTGGGATAGGCTCCAGCACCGCCCCTGCAAACCCGCGGGTAACGGATGAACGGATGGATATTATTTTTAAAGTCTCTCGCTTGAAACTCTTGAGCGTCTTGGCTGTAAATTTGGCGAGTGGTCTGTTGGTTGAAATATTGCTGCTCTAAAGGAATGTGAGTAATACAGGATATCTCCTTTCCTTTGGTAAAGGTTAACCCGGAGTTTGCGAAAGGGTGCATGGAGGCACCTTTCCAAAGCGCATTTCGAGTTCCGACGTACTTCCGGGTCATCTGGCTCAGTTATGGAAGGAAAGTTGTTGAAGCTACGAGCAGAATACAAAGAAGCCCAGTGAATCATCTTGCAGACAGGCTTTGGCGCAGCCCCCACACTCGTTTTCCTTTCAAGTGTGGCGCGGGTTGAACTGAAGACGGGTGCTCTCAGTCAGTCGCTGTTGTGTGTTTGTGTGTTCACTAATGAGCCTCGGCCTGACACGTGCGCTTGTGTTTTTCGTAGCCATCCGAATGAGTGTAATCGATAACTGCCAGGCGTTTGTGTGTGCGTGCGTGCGCCGTTGTGGGCGCGCGCGTCGATCGATCACTCGCCATCTCCTCTTTGATACCTAATGGAGACTGACAGCACAACTTTGACCCGCACTGTGTGTTCGTAATATGAGCTACAGCGCACAAAATGCCGTGAGAGAGTATTTGTACACTTCTCAAATTCTTCTTTTTCTGCAGCGTGCCCACTTAATATTTAAGGTGATGAAAGAAATGTAAATGCTAGGCAAAGACGACACAAGTAAATGTAAAATACACATGTTTAAATTGTAATTAATATTAAGAAGGGGGAAAAAAGTGTTTAAAGCGCTTGAATGGAGTCGTATTGTACCCCAGGTATCGTATTCATGTCTTTTATCGGCGAGATATGCCCCCCTAAGAGGTAGCAATGTTCGTCTTAAATTTTTTTTTTAGGCAAATTCTTATGTTCACAAGTGCAGGTTTCCTTATATGCTTTACACACACACACACACACACACACACACACACACACACACACACACACACACACACACACACACACACACACACACACACACTGAGGTCTGGGGTTCAATTCCGAGTTCCGGCCTTCCTGGGTGGAGTTTTCATGTTTTCTTCGTGCTTGTGTGGGTTTTCTTCGGGTGTTCTCCCAACATTCCCCAAAACATGCATGGCAGGTTAATGGGACACTCTAAATCACAGGTGTCAAAGTCAAGGCCCGGGGGCCAGATCTGGCCCGCCACGTCATTTTATGTGGCCCGCGAAAGCAAATCAAGCATGTCAAGTTTTCCATGATGCTTGCTGAAATCTGAGCCAAAATTTCAAATTGTCACATGTAATCCACAATAACAGTCATTATTCTTGACTTCTGATTTTAAAACTAGTAGTCCATCAATTTGTTGTGCGCTCTGTATGTAACATGTGGAGATGATTAAACATTGATATGGCTTCCCAAAATTCATTACGGCCCTCCAAGGGAAACTGTAATTACAATGTGGCCCGCGACAAAATTTATTTTGACACCCCTGCTCCAAATTGTGCGGCCCTCCAAGGGAAACTGTAATTACAATGTGGCCTGCGACAAAATTTATGTTGACACCCCTGCTCCAAATTGTGGCTAAGTGTGATTGTGAGTGCAAATAAATTTGGCGAGTGGTCTGTTGGTTGAAATATTGCTGCTCTAAAGGAATGTGAGTAATACAGGATATCTCCTTTCCTTTGATAAAGGTTATTCTGGAGTTTGCTAAAGGCTAAACACGGAGGCACCTTTCCAAAGCGCATTTCGAGTTCCGACGTACTTCCGGGTCATCTGGCTCAGTTATGGAAGGAAAGTTGTGAAGCTACGAGCAGAATACAAAGAAGCCCAGTGAATCATCTTGCAGACAGGCTTTGGCGCAGCCCCCACACTCGTTTTCCTTTCAAGTGTGCAAGCTGGGTAACGAGACCGCCGTGTGCACGAGTCACAAAGCGCCTGCAGTCCGCCGACCGGGCGACCACATCCTTCTGAAGCGAGGCCTCTGCTCATCAAATATTTGTAATGGGGCAGGTAGCGGCTTTTGACAGAACCTTTACTTGCATTTTCAGGGTTGGAGGCACCGAATTTACTTCACAGGGACCACGAGGTGCCCTCAACTCCAATTACCCACGGTGCATTTAATCCTGGGCCTGGCCAGACTGCGCAGAGATGAAATTTATCGGCGAAATGGCCGTGGTGAAAAGGCAGATTACTTGACGGAACCCGTTGGTGATAAAAGGGGGCGGCTTTAGCGTGTGCTCCTTTCCGAGAATAACCCATTGGTCTCCTCCTCCTATGTGGGAGTGGGGGTTGCTTTTAGTAGCTAATGAACGCCGAGGCCTAATAAATCTGAATGAGGTCATGCCTGGTCTCTAGGAAATCTCCAAAAATGTCTCGAAATGATGTCTCGGCGTATATGAACGCGGAATACAAATGGCAACCAAACGAGCTCTTCTTTATCGAGCGGGTCAGAGATCAACTGGCCAAGAGGAAAAGGGATGAGCTGAAAAATTCTTCCTCTCATTTGGGGATGCTGATGAAAGATGTGGTCAGTTGTGGGAGAGCCACTACGCGCCAATCGTGTCATGCCCGATCCCGCCTCGGCTGATGAGTTCAGTTCACCAACTCTTTGAAACCACCGCTAGCTATTTGCAAAATGTTCTTTGCATCCCAAATGATTCAGGAACGTGCAGGTCTAAAATTTCCATGAAGTCTGAGACAATGCGACGGGTTTTGATGCACTTGTTTTTGTTTTTTTTTTTTTGCACCATTACAAACACAATTCATGTAGCAATCAACAACAACATGCTAATCACATCAGGACATTCGAGACAAGCGGCTGTCATCACTCTCCTTTTCCTGCGCGTGCGTGCGTGCGTGCATGTGTGAGGATTATCCAGCAGCGCACCAGAATCAGATTTGTTCCGTATGCTCCGACGAGCCACCCCCCCCCCACCCCCACCCACCCCACCCCCTTCCATTCACCCTCCTCCCGTCACTAGCAGGAGATTATGTGTCCTTTCATGCACAAACCCTTACAGGCAGAATCCCAAAAAGGGGATGATAGTCCGAAATGCCATTAACAGTTAAAAACGTTGGTTAACTTGAGTTGCGTGGATGCTGCACGCGGGCGCGCGCGTGCTCGACCGAGTAGACACTCATCCGTTTCTTTTCCTGTACAAGTCATGTGTGCTATGTGTGTTAGAGTGTCTATAAATAAATACACGGGGGTGCATGAGACAGGATGTGGTCGCCATGGTGCGAAGTCCTCCCACGCCTTGCTTTAACTGTGCCTCCGTGCGAGCGGTCAGAGCTACATGTTTGCGCATGACGCCCCGATGCGAGGGCGTGTCTATTTCAAGCCTCCCAAATATTTATTTTCTCTCTCTCTCTCTCTCTCTCTCTCTCTCTCTCTCTCTCTCTCTCTCTCTCTCTCTCTCTCTCTCTCTCTCTCTCTCTCGCTGCCCCCCGCTGGGCAACGTGCACAAGTGCCCCTTCGAGGTCCGGGCCTGGCGCGATGGCAAAAACATGAGCGAGCGTGTGTGAAAAGGTCACAAGGTGCCGGCGTGTGTGCCTGCGTTTTGATGACTAAGCAGCTAGTGAACAAAATCACCGGCAGCTATTTACGAGATTTGTACAAAAGCTTGCGGTGTCATCAGGCGTTTGATTTTCTTCTTTTGTTTGTTTGTGCTTTTTAGTCGTCCTTCTCAAGGATGTTGGAGTTAAATGGGCTTTTGTTTTTGTTTTTTTCCGGGAGTGGTTGATTTTGGGGGTCAAGGGAGAGTCCATTCAATGCGGGTGTAGATCTGTCCAGACGTAGCTTTTTTTTTTTTTCCAGTTTTGATTCAAGCCAACGTATCAGTTTGTGAATAATGCTTTGCCGGCGCCGCTGATCAAATCTGATGATGATCTGAGTGACTGCACAACAACAAGATTTGATAATAATAATAATAATAAAATGTCGCAGTAATATATTACATTTAGGTGGCAACAAAGTAACGTAATGAGTTATTTATGTTTTTGTAATATTATTACAGTTGCTAAGTCCAGTAATTTTGTTACATTGTCACAACACAAAACTAGATGCAAAAAAAAAAAAAAAAAAAGACATGAAGAGAAAGCAGCCCATTGACAACGTAGATTGTACAATCGAGATTTATTTAATTATTGGACCAAATATCAGTTCCGATATTTGTCTTTAAAAAAAAAAAAAAATTCTTGATAATCAAAGGCGGTGACGTAGTTAAAGATCCTCATTACAAGTTAACTTCATCCAGCTACTGCCATAAAGTCGACATTTTCCTTTTAACCCTTTCGAGGACAGCGGCTACTGCAGTGGACAGCGTAACATGTGATCAGGTTACAGGGTGCATGAAAGGGTTAAAATGTCAAACGCATGAAGACATGAATCGCAGATCCTTTTTTTTTTTTTTTTAAGTCACTTGAAAATAGTGAGAAACTCAGACTGTAATATCGTAAAGAAACGTTGTGTATTACATTGCAACATGTCAAAAAATGTGATCATTTGAAGAGGCCCCTACAGAAATTCCATTTTGTCTTTTTTTTTTTTTACCTTTCGTTTTCAATCGAGTAAAACTGGCCGAGTAAAACAAAGATAGGAACGTTGATTGATGTGAAATGGCGGGATTGTTTTTGAGGAAGTGTAAGAGCGAGTCGCAGGCTTCAAGCTTGTTTAAAATTTAAAAAAAAAAAAACAGAACGACAAGCACACATGCATGTGCGTATGTACACACCGACGCACACGCACGCACGCAAACACACCAGAGGGGAGTGGTGTGTGTGTGTGTGTGTGTGTGTGTGTGTGTGTGTGTGTGTGTGTGTGTTCAGGTAGGAACAAGCCTATTTCCTTGTGGCTATAAATATATTACTAGTGGAACCTGTCTAACTGGCACCAATAGTAAACACATGCAGACGCTAAAATGAAGGGGGGCGGGCCTTTGAGCACACCTGCGGGGGTGTTGCCAACTAACAAGGTGTGAGAGGCAGGAAGTGACCGCGTATTGTTTGAGGAGCCGCTAGCGTGGAAAGCGAGTTGCGGGCTGGTCCGGTCTGGGTGGGTCTGGCAGCAGCTCGAGAGCTGAGATGCCTTGCTTGACCTTTTTCTGTTAGTTTCGTTTGTAACTTTTTCAATCAGTTGCTAAGTAACTAAAAAAAAAAAAAAAATTAGTCCGCTGAGGCCCATGCCACGCATCGCCCGCCGATGCTGGCCCTCTGCCGAGCGAGGTGGTGCTGCTTGTCTCCCGCGTGGCTCGGCGAGGATGAGCAGCTGAGCCAAGAGGACCGACCGGAAGCCAATTTGGTTCAGAGCTTCTATTGGAGCCACTCTGCGGAAGAGGTCAGTGCGACCGCGGAAAGGAACACATGCTTAGTTTGGTTGTGTCGGGTGCAGGAATAGCAGCTCTGGTGGTTCCGATCGCTCACTTTGGACTTGCCCTTGTGCGCTCGTGCCGCTTTGGAACAAAGTCCAAGCAAGCCATAAATGGGAATGCCGCCAGATAGCTTCTAGTGCTCAACTCAGCACTCCTTGACAACCTCGCAAGTGTCACTTTCTGAGTGGCGGTACTTTGGACCCCTTTCTCGCACCCGCCATTATTTGCACACCGAGTTGACACGAGTGCCGGTGATGTGCAAAGAAAGCCCCCCCCCCAGGAATCACATCCAAACATTGACGGCGGGGGCAGATTCCAGCCCGCGTTGTTGTTGTTCCTTCTGGAAACGGCTGTCGGTGTTTGTCGAGAGAGTTTGTCGAGTATGCTGAGACAGAAACCGCTTCTCAAGACAAACAAGCAGAACAGTTTCGCCATCCGCCTTGCTCGGTTGGTCGAGGAAATCAAACCCGGGGTTTGGCTTGAGTCGCCGTAGATGTAATTACGCACAATCTCTTGACGAGGAAGTGCTCCGCTGTCCGTTCGCCGGCTGCCTCATGTGCGTTGTCTTTCCTTCTATTTGCTTGCGCAGAAGAGCGTGAAAGAGGGAAACCTGTTGAAGCAGACGAGCTCCTTTCAAAGGTGGAAGCGCCGGTACTTCAAGCTCCGTGGAAGAACGCTCTACTATGCCAAGGACTGTAAGGTAACTGCCGTCAAAAAAAAAAAAGCGGCCCCGTTCAGAATTGCTGCCAAACTATC
>NW_017805281.1:1632276-1632738 GCF_001891065.2 Hippocampus comes | reverse complement strand
GCGGGCTGGTCCGGTCTGGTTGGGTCTGGCAGCAGCTCGAGAGCTGAGATGCCTTGCTTGACCTTTTTCTGTTAGTTTCGTTTGTAACTTTTTCAATCAGTTGCTAAGTAACTAAAAAAAAAAAAAAATTAGTCCGCTGAGGCCCATGCCACGCCTCCCCCGCCGATGAGCCAAGAGGACCGACCGGAAGCCAATTTGGTTCAGAGCTTCTATTGGAGCCACTCTGCGGAAGAGGTCAGTGCGACCGCGGAAAGGAACACATGCTTAGTTTGGTTGTGTCGGGTGCAGGAATAGCAGCTCTGGTGGTTCCGATCGCTCACTTTGGACTTGCCCTTGTGCGCTCGTGCCGCTTTGGAACAAAGTCCAAGCAAGCCATAAATGGGAATGCCGCCAGATAGCTTCTAGTGCTCAACTCAGCACTCCTTGACAACCTCGCAAGTGTCACTTTCTGAGTGGCGGTCA
>NW_017805281.1:1629111-1632244 GCF_001891065.2 Hippocampus comes | reverse complement strand
AGCAGCCGCCATTATTTGCACACCGAGTTGACACGAGTGCCGGTGATGTGCAAAGAAAGCACCCCCCCCAGGAATCACATCCAAACATTGACGGCGGGGGCAGATTCCAGCCCGCGTTGTTGTTGTTCCTTCTGGAAACGGCTGTCGGTGTTTGTCGAGAGAGTTTGTCGAGTATGCTGAGACAGAAACCGCTTCTCAAGACAAACAAGCAGAACAGTTTCGCCATCCGCCTTGCTCGGTTGGTCGAGGAAATCAAACCCGGGGTTTGGCTTGAGTCGCCGTAGATGTAATTACGCACAATCTCTTGACGAGGAAGTGCTCCGCTGTCCGTTCGCCGGCTGCCTCATGTGCGTTGTCTTTCCTTCTATTTGCTTGCGCAGAAGAGCGTGAAAGAGGGAAACCTGTTGAAGCAGACGAGCTCCTTTCAAAGGTGGAAGCGCCGGTACTTCAAGCTCCGTGGAAGAACGCTCTACTATGCCAAGGACTGTAAGGTAACTGCCGTCAAAAAAAAAAAAGCGGCCCCGTTCAGAATTGCTGCCAAACTATCGTCGTCGTCGTCGCTGCCCATTTTTGTCAACATGTTGTCTTTTTTTTTTTCAGTCTCTTATTTTTGACGAAGTCGACTTGTCCGATGCCAGCGTGGCCGAAACCGGCACCAAGAACATCAACAACAGCTTCACGGTGAGTGTCACCTCAAATGATGCTGCCCGTGACTTCTTGGTGAGGCTGCGTTGCTAATGCCTCACCTTCCTCAGGTTATCACTCCTTTTCGCAAATTGATGCTGTGTGCTGAGAACAGGAAGGAAATGGAAGACTGGATCGGGGCCCTCAGGTCTGTCCAGAAGTGGGAAATCTACGAGGTGAGTGTTTTTTTGGTGGGGTAGGGGGGGGCACCATTTGGACGGACCCTTCGTGCACGCTTTCTTCCTCACGTTCTCCATAAAGCAACGTCCTTTCAAGGCAAGCAATGCGGCTTAACGTTTGTGACTTCCTTCTCCGCGCAGGCCAGCCAGTTCAACGTGGAGCATTTTTCGGGAATGCACAACTGGTACGCCTGCTCGCACGCCCGGCCCACCTTCTGCAATGTCTGCAGGGAGGCCCTGCCGGGCGTCACCTCCCATGGCCTTTCCTGCGAAGGTACGCTCCCACGCGCACGCACGTTTTCCAGGAGACGTAAGCACCACTTTTGACTTGCCGTCTTGCCAAAGTGTGCAAGTTTAAGGCCCACAAGCGCTGTGCCGTTCGATCCACCAACAACTGCAAGTGGACCACGCTGGTCTCGATCGGCAACGACATCATTGAAGATGAGGACGGGGTGCGTGTTATTTTCGTTTGGGGCTCTGCTACTTTTTACGGGCGTGATATCCTTACACTGTGGTGGGCTTTTTTTTTCCCAGGTGTCCATGCCCCACCAGTGGCTGGAAGGCAACCTGCCCGTCAGCGCCAAGTGCGTGGTGTGCGACAAGAACTGCGGCAGCGTGCGGCGACTGCAGGACTGGCGCTGCCTCTGGTGCAAGGCGATTGTAAGAGCGACTCGTGGTTCCATCAACTCTCGCTTTGCTCGCTGTAAAATCCAAAACGATGCCGGGGGGCTGGGGGGGGGAATCAAAGGAATGCCGATTAGAATGAGAGAAGATACGAGATGATGTCAACTCCATCCCACGCTTGGACTTCAAAAGGCGCGCGTCGGTGTTGAGTGTTTTGGTCCGATGTGAGACAGCGTTCCTCGCGCGCACAAAAACATACGCGCGCGCACTAAAAACGCTGGTATTTGTAAAGGTTAGCCAAGTGTCATTGGTTGCATTTCACATTTGCGCTGGAACACGGAATTACTCTGGAGACTGCTTATTTTCCTGACGTGTGTGTATTTGTGTTTGGAAACACATCAGGTCCACAGCAGCTGTAAAGAACAAATGGGCAAAGTGTGCCCCCTGGGTCAGTGCAGAGTGTCCATCATTCCTCCCACTGCACTTAACAGCATCGACTCTGACGGTAAGAGCCCCCCGCCCCTCCCACCCCCCACCCGCACACAATGTCTTACCGGCCTGTGACCCTCGACGTTTCTTTTCTTCGTACATCAACTTGCTGCTCGTTAGGCTTCTGGAAGGCCACGTCTGCGTCTTGTTCCAGTCCCCTCCTGGTTCTCGTCAACTCCAAAAGCGGGGACAACCAGGGTGTCAAGTTCCTGCGCAAGTTCAAGCAGCTCCTCAACCCGGCTCAAGTCTTTGATCTGATGAATGGCGGTCCGGAACTCGGGTAGGGCTTGGGCTCTGCTGTCCGCGCTCAACGTGAACATTTTGCACCACGGGCGTTTCGCTCACCGTGTCTTGTTTTGTGTTCCAGACTGCGCCTCTTCCAGAAGTTTGTGACGTTCCGAATCTTGGTGTGCGGGGGCGATGGCAGTGTGGGCTGGGTGCTTTCGGAGCTGGACAAACTCAACCTCCACAAGCAGGTGAGAGCCGAGAAGGAGCCACGGTGGGAAGCGAGGGCGTGATGTCACCGCATTTGGGGCCACAACATCATCAACGCAGTCCGTTTTGTTGTTCGACGAGCTTTTGGTTTGAAAGAAAGTATCTCCTATGCTATATTAGTAAGGTAGAGCGACACTAATATAATTGTCAAGTAGTCGCGTATAGGAACCGAGACTAAATGTGTTTTCACACCTGCACTGTTTGGCCGACTTGATGAATATGAAAATGACAACACGTTTCCTGTTTGAATTTTTTTTTTTTTTTTTTAATGCGCTTTATACATGTGTGTGTTCTGAGAGAGTGTGACCAGTGCGCAATTGCACACACGTACTTCTTAGCGTGAATATTTCTATTGTTTTTTTTTCCCTTTTTTGCATGCCCTCATTCGGGGTGTGCATTTGCACCGACGTATTTTGTTGCGATATATCTTACACCGGAGCAAATTTTGTGGAGCGTTCACACGTAAAAAGCTGCTGGCTAAAGCGAAGCGTGTTTACCCCGGTGCAGCCCCACTTGCGTTCACACAGCAGTTTCCGCGGCCGTGCAATACGATAGTATTAATACGGAAATAAAACAAAGAGCTGTCGTGTTGGTTCTTTTTAAAACAGACACTTTATTAATTTGTTTAACTCAAGCAACTACAGGCACGTCCTTCTCCTTCT
>NW_017805281.1:1612044-1629007 GCF_001891065.2 Hippocampus comes | reverse complement strand
AGAGAAAAAAAAAAAAATACTGTGGTGGGGGGGGGGGGGGGGGGGGGGTTGTGAACACACAACAGAGGAACAAACTACACAAACAGTCCAGTCTCCTACAAAAGGAAAGATGACGGAAGTACAACAGAGCACGAAAGCAACGCATTCTACCTGTATGTAATCAACTCTTCTCATGCGTAGCGAGTCTACCCCTGTAGCGTTCACACGTCCCATTTAACATCGGTGCTGCCCCGCAAACAAGCATTTACTCCGGAGCAAATTTTTTAAAACCACCTCCTTGAGCAGGGTTAAATTTGCTCCGGTTTGAGCTGTTTTCAGGGGCTACACTGGTGTAACTTTGCACGTGTGAACGCTCTACGGGGGCAGCTCCGGTGCTGCACCGGAGCAAAAGTTGCCATGTGAACACCCCTACTGACTGACTAACCTTTTCATTCACCAATAATGAGAACCTGTAACCTGATAACTCGATGGGCTGTCCCTGAAACGGTTCGTTTTGTTGTACCGCCGATGTCATTCAAACAAGCCTGCTTGTATTTTGCCCCATTAGGAAGCTCTCCAAATCCCAACAGCTCATGATAGCATCTGGTTATAGTCGTGGTGCCAAGTCAGCCGCAGGGCCCACCAGCACACAAAAGCTCATAAGCTGCTGTTTTCCGACAGCCACACATTCTTGTTGCGGTGCTTAGTCCCTGATACGGGGCAATGTCAGCCGTCTCCCGGGGCCCCCTTCAATTCTGGCCCCTTGGGAGGCAAGCCTGGCGCTTGCCTCCCCTGTCAACTCGATGCCCCTGAGACGCCAGCCTTTCTCCCACCTTTCACTGGTTCACTTCGATTGTGCGTGCGCACCTTTGGAGTGAAAGTAATTGTTGCTGTCGCATTGACGTCGCACCTCATCTAATCTCATCGGCACTTTGGATGAGTGTCCGACCGGAAAGACTGATTCAATTTCGGCTCAACTTTTACACCTGTGATATGTCCATTTACCGGGAATGCGCTGTGAGATCATGTATGACGCAGGTTTTGCTCACGCACGCTTGTGTCAACGTTCCGGGCACATGTTCATACTGTGGTCTGACTTCCCCGTCTGTCGCTCTTCCGCCTGGGCAGTGCCAGCTGGGAGTGCTGCCTCTGGGCACCGGGAACGACCTGGCCCGAGTTTTGGGCTGGGGGGGCCTCTGCGACGACGACGCTCAGCTGCTGCAGATCTTAGAGAAGCTGGAGAGGGCCACCACCAAAATGCTGGACCGGTAAGCAACACTGATCTCAAAAAAAGCAACTTCCGATCACGAACTGGACTTATTTTTTTATCCTTCCATTGAATGCAATTTTGAGGCCATCCTTCCTCCTATTTTTGACGTGTGTGTGCGTGTGTGTGTGTGCGTGTGTGTGTGTGCGTGTGTGTGTGTGTGCGGTCAGATGGAGCGTGATGACCTACGAGGTTCCGCCCACCTCAAAACGCACACGATCGACGAAGGAAGAGGACACCCTCGACTCTCCTCTGCAGGTGATTGTAACTGATGTTGATCAGCAGCGTCGCCATCATCCCAATTATCATCTAAGGAGCATCTTTTGCTTTTTTTTTTTTTTTTTTTCAGGTTCACATCACTCAATATGCCGATTCTGTGGCGTCCCACCTGGCTAAGATCCTGGATTCAGATCGACACAGCGATGTCATTTCCTCCGCAAAGTATGCGTCCAATGCATCAGCCTGCGCCGACTGTGTCACATGACCACCAACCCCACCATCCCGCCTCTCTCGACAGGTTCCTGTGTGGGACGGTGAATGAGTTTGTGGCGGAGGTGGGCAAGGCCTACGAGAGAGCCACGGAGAACAAGGAGGAAGCGGATGCTATGGCAAAGAAGGTTCATGTTATGCAATGACTTTTATAACAGCCACGCGAGTGTGTGTGTGTGTGTGTGTGTGTGTGTGTGTGTGTGTGTGTGTGTGTGTGTGTGTGTGTGTGTGTTTTGTTCAAAGCTCAGCCGTGATGCCACTCCTGTCACAAGTAGGTAAAAAGTCAATATGCCCTCAAGCAGAGCATATTTGCGGCTACAGCTTTTACTACAGCTTTTACTCTTCTGGAAAGATAATCGAGAAGCTTTAGAAATTTTTGCACATTCATCAAGAGGTCCTCATCCAAGCGTGCCTCGATGGAGCTGGTTTTGTGTATTGGGAGGTAAAAAGAATGTTTCTCCAAACTGTTCCCCCAAATGGCATAGTGGGCGACTGGTTAGAAACGCCGGCCTCACAGCGCAGAGGTTCTGGGTTCGATTGCGGCTCGGTCCTCCCTGTGTGGAGTTTGCATGTTCTCCCCCGTGTGACTGCGTGGGTTTTCTCCGGGTATTCCGGTTTCCTCCCACATTCCAAAAACATGCATGGCAGGCTGATTGAACACTCCAAATTGTCCCTGGGCGTGATTGTGAGCGCGAATAGTTGTTCGTCTCTGTATGCGATTGGCTGGCGATTGGCTGGCAACCTGATCAGGGTGTGCCCCGCCAACTGCCCGAAGACAGCTGGGATAGGCCGCAGCACACCCGCAGCACATGTGAGGGTTAAGCGGATTAGAAAATGGACGTTTACCCAAAATTGGAAGCTGAAAAGATAAAGTGAAGACTTAATTTTCCTCTGTTCTCCCAGTGTGCTTTGTTGAATGAGAAACTGGATTCCCTGGTCAAAGCCTTAAGTGAAGAAGCTGAAGCTCAGGTAATAGAAGGAGCAACTCCAAGCGCTGCCTTTTGTCAAGGGCAAAACGAAGACAAAAAAAAAAAAAAAACAATTCCCTGATTTTTTTTTTTTCAGGTTGTTCCAGCGGGTTCCCAGGCCAGCCCGGACGGTGATGGCTCTGGCCCCGAAAAAGATGCAAGCAACGTAAGCTCAGACGCTCAAACTTACCGCTCGAAGGAGCAGCTGATGCTGCGGGCCAACAGTCTGAAAAAGGCACTGAGGCAGATCATCGAACAGGCTGAGAAAGGTGAAAGAGGAGCGTGGTTTGTTTGGGGTCTCGGGGGCGGGGGAGGGGCGGCCCGCTCACTCGTGTCATTTTTTTTTTTTTTCTTTTGCAGTGGTGGATGAGCAGAACCGACACACTCAGGTCCACAGGATGTGGTCGTCTTCTTCCATCAAGCGGGAAAACAGCGAGGAACTCAAGGACGCGGACATGCGTACGTGCAAAGCCAAATCTTTTTGTCCGCCAATGACCGTCTTGTGATTGGCGGCGACCTGCTGAAGAGGAAACCGAGGGAAGAGACTTGACCTGAAACAAACAAGAACTGAGAGAGGCCACAGAAGAGGCCTGGAAAAGTGTTTCAAATCAAGTCAATGATGAATGGTCAATGAGTCGCAGGCTTAATGCGGTTGTATGCTTCCTTTTTGGCTTTTGCTCACTTGAAAAGTGGAGCGTGCGCTGTCCTGGATTGTTTCACACATCAAGATGCATAGCTGTCAACTTTTCGGAGCGCCAACCTGTATAAACTACCAAAAAAATCCTTATAAAGAGCAAAAATCCTTATAACATACCAAAGCATTTTAAATGTCAAAATAACGGCAGAAAAAACCCACGAAATATGAATGATGTATTTGTTTCCTTGTAGAACTTGCTTGTACACTACCGAAGTATGCAATGAATACTCTGCTGTTTTCAACTAGGAACCACGTGATTTACTGGAAAGTTACCGGAAATGAAAGCATTCGAGTAGACTAGCACCATTCTGGGCAAAAGCAAACGGAACTACCTGTTAGGGGGGGAGGGGGGGGGCTGTTTGGGGAACGGAAATTTTCAGAATCCGTATGATTTGTGCGATATGGCCATATACGTAAGATTCACCACAAAATCCGTATGAACTATGGCTAAACCGTATGAGTTGACAGGTATGAGATGTAAATCCTGTGCAATCAAAGCCGGAATCCTGAACTTTTTGTGTGATATTCACCTTTGGATCTGTAACCCGAACGTCTTCAGGAGACAAGAAAAAACAAAACAAGTGTCCTTGCCATTTACAATACTTCTGGAGGGGGACTCTCATATATTTAGGAAAAAAAATCAAACTCTCAATTCACTGTACAGGGTCTTCAAAATTGCTCATGTGACTGTTTTACTTTTCCACGTAAAAGTAGAGTGTGGGTTTTTTTCTCTTACCCAAGCTTCTTCCTCTGTCCAGGCATCAGAAGTCTCAGTCCGTCTTCGCCCATCGTCCTGGAGAAACCGGCGAGCCTCCACACGGTCAACTTCAACGAGGACTCAGTGTAAGCGCTCATCCGCTCGTAATCCGCTCGCCGCTGCCGCGGCCGCCGCGCTCGTTTTCTCCTCACGGTAGCATCGCCCCGTTTCCGCGCAGGCAATGCTGGGAGAAATGCGTGATGAACAATTACTTCGGCATCGGCCTGGACGCCAAGATCTCGCTGGAGTTCAACAACAAGCGCGATGAGCATCCGAAAAAGTGCAGGTAAGCAAAGAAGCCCGTCTCTGTTATCATGTTACAGGGTGCATGAAAGGGTTAAATTAGTTTAGCTTCCAAAAAGTTAAAATGTTAGATTATTAAAACTTCAAAATAGTTTAGTTGTGTTTTTGTGCTTTTTTTTTTTTTTTTTTTTTGTAGCTGTATGTAGAGCAAGTCACTAAAGGCATAATTTGTAATAAATTAATGTTAGAAAATGACATTGCAGCAGGTTTTTTTCTATTAAAAAATCAATTTAGCTTTGCTTCTAGACAAGAAAAAGTTTGCAATGAAACATAATGCGAAGTTAAGAAGTGAAAGCTGCTGATTCTGTGAGGAAAAAAAAAAAAGCAATTGTTGATTCATTATTTTTATTGCGTTCATTAAAAGCCTTGCTTCGGTTCCCCGGGATTCACCTGTGGGGACCGAAAAAAAATTGCTCCGCAAGGTTAGAAAATTGCTCCCCGAATGAAGCCATTGATTTGCGAGCCTGCCCTGCGTAGAAAATCACACGAATAATAATTTCGAGCCGTGCCAGAAATGGGACATTGGAAGCAAAATTGTTTGCACCGAAACGGTTACGGTCCATTCCCGTTTTCAAGCAGGAAATGCGGATTGTGTTCGTGTGTTTTTTATTTTGTTTTTTTTTTATTATTCGATGAGGGCAAAATAACATCAGCAACCCAGAGCGCAAAAGAAAAAGTCGTCGTCGTAAAGACTCCACACAAATGCTCGCCGATGATGAACGTATTTGTTGATTGATGTCCCGCAGCAGTCGTACGAAGAACATGATGTGGTACGGAGTTCTGGGCACCAAAGAGCTGGTCCAGAAGACCTACAAAAACTTGGAACAGAGGGTCCAGCTCGAGGTACGCCATTTCCAGGACGATTCTTAGCTTTACAAGAAAGCCAAAATTCTGGTTCTGTTTCACACACACACACTCACACAATCTTCTCCGTTTAGTGCGACGGCGTCGCCGTTCCGCTACCAATCCTCCAGGGCCTGGCGGTGCTCAACATTCCCAGCTACGCGGGTGGCATCAACTTCTGGGGGGGCACCAAGGAGGACAACGTGAGCGCCTCTGGGAGTAGGACGATCGAAAACGGGAGGGCCGTCCGTCTTTGTTCATTCACCCTTTGGCTTTTTTTTCCCCTTCGTATCGCAGAACTTCGGCGCTCCGTCTTTTGACGACAAGAAACTGGAAGTGGTGGCCGTGTTTGGCAGCATGCAGATGGCGATGTCCAGAGTCATCAACTTGCAGCACCACCGGATTGCGCAGGTGACACGCACACACACGCCGCAATACACCGCAATTTCAGACCAAGTCTGAAAAGACGTTTAAAAACGTCTTTGGGAGTGAATGAGTTAAGACGCACCTTTTTATACATGCGTAAATTCCCGATTTGAGATGTTGATTTTTTCTGACGTCCATGCGTAAATTCCCGATTTGAGATGTTGATTTTTTTTCTGACGTCTTGTCTTATTTTGCGCTCAGTGCCGCCAGGTGAAGATCACCATTTTGGGGGAGGAGGGCGTCCCCGTGCAAGTGGACGGCGAGGCTTGGATCCAGCCACCGGGCATCGTCAAGATACTCCACAAGAATCGAGCGCAGATGCTCACCAGGGACAGGGTAGGTTGAGACGACACACACGTTGATGATGCCGTTTTTTTTTGGAGGGGGGTGAAAGCTCTCGGGTTAGGACGATTGCAATTTCTGAGTTCTCCTCACCTAACTGAGGTCATCTCTGTCCCAGCCGAACCACCCCCTCACATGTCCTTTTGAAATATCCTCACGGTCTATTGCTGTCCGTCGGCGCCCCGCCTCCCACACCCCAACCGGCGTGCGGCCAGGCGTTCGAGAGCACGCTCAAGTCGTGGGAGGATAAATTAAAAGTCGACAGCGACCGTGCCAACAGACCCCGCCTCAACTCGCAGCAGTCCATGGAGTACCTGACGGAGGAGGAGTGCGCCCAGGTGCAGCAGCTGGGCATCATGGCCGACACGCTCATCAGCAAGTCAGTCAACCGCCCTTCCGCCCCACCCGCGGGGAGATTAGCGGTCTCGTCTCATGACACCCAGTGGGAAAAATCTTCATCCGCTCTCGCTCTTCGTCCCCCGCAGGATCCGCGAGACCGCCAAGACCCACAAGCTGGTGGAGCAGGAGCTGGCGCACGCCGTCAACGCCAGCGCCATGGTGCTGACTGAGGCCAAGCTGTCCAGCCCCGAGGTAGGCGTGCCAGGCGGAGGCAGATGGGTCCAGACGGGGTCGACAGATGGCCCCGTTGGACCCACGCGATGCACGTTTGTACATGAGATGTGCGGGGACGCCGTCGGGTGGCAAGTCTTAACCGTCCCGCGCTCATTCCGAGTCACATCGCGGCGCGCCGTGTGCATTTCGTACCATATTCGAATGCACATGGGTGTCATGGCTGTAAATGTTTCAGTTTTTGAGAACTAAAACAAATAATTATTTTTTTTTTTTATTTTTGCAGTTTCTGAGTCGCAGTACAGCCGTGGAAATCGTCAACAGCAGCAAAGTTCTGCAAGCGGAGACGACCATGCTTCTGGACGGACAACATCTGGTAAGCTCTCTGGCCGCACGCTGCCGCCACCTTTCGCCACCCGGTCGATGACGCACCCCCGCGTCTCCGTCTGCTCCTCCTCAGTCCGATTCCCCGGAGGAGGCGGAGCTGCGCTTAACCCTGAACAGCCTGAGCGCGGAGCTCCACAAGCTGGTCGACATCCACTGGATCTGCCCGCTGATGCATTGCGCCGAGGGGGTAAAAAAGGGCCGCGAAGCATTTTGGCGCGGGCGCGCGGGCGCTCTGATGACACGGATGATCGCGTGTGCGTGCAGGAGTCGGCGCGTCCCAGCGGTAAAAGCAGCATCAAGCTGAAGATCATGCCCAAGGCGAAGAGGGAGAAGGAGAAGCTCTACAAGCAGAAGTCCAACAGCTCACTCTCAGGTTGGAACAGCCGACGCAAGACACCCAAACTCATCTGTCAGGCAATTTGGGGAAGCCTCAAAGCGTTGCCGATATTCAATTGTCAGCAATTGTTGCAGTCGCTGAAGTTGGACTGCTTTGAGCATGTTACTTTGCTTCCCTCTAGTGGCCGGGTGAGGTACAACGTGCGGCTGCATCACAAGCTGCTTTGAGAGGCCAGCGTTTTATCGGCCGCTCCCGATGGAATGTCAGCCTGTGGGCATCTGATGTCGATTTCAATATGACATCAAAATCCAATACTCAACATCAAATTGGGGTCACGTGCCCACCGGGGACCCAACAAAATGGCTACGAGCGCTTTGTGCCATTTACGATGGTATTCAAAACAAAGTGGCGTACTGTACGCAGGATTTTTTAAATATCTTCCCAACAGACCCAATCAAAGCGTAGCATTACTGTGTTTGTAAGGGCATACATGATGGATGGGCCAAACATCGCAGATGTGCCGTTTTCTGCTGTTTTAGCCCGCATGTTTATATACCGTTCCTGCAATCTGAGGCAATCATTATGGAATCACTAGTCTCGGAGGATGCTCATTCCATTTAATTTTGTAGGGGTGGGGGGTGCAAACATGATTTCAAATGGCAACTTTCTGCCTTTAAGAAACTCTCAAACAGGGGTGTCAAACTTATTTTTGTCGTGGGCCACTTTGGGGTTACGTCTTCCCTTGGAGGGCCATTACGGCAGTGAAACTAAATAAATGTTTATATATTATTACCTGTACACAACAAAGTGATGGATTACCAGTTTGGAGATCAGTCAAATCAACTATAATAGTTTGTTCAATTATTGTTTGAGTGAGCGTTAAAAGGATAACCAAAATTATTGCAAAAATCTCAACGTTATTTATCACACATGACAATTTGATGTTTTTGTTCAGATTTTTGCAAGTTGACGCACATGATTTGCTTTCGCGGGCCACATCAAATGATGTGGCGGGTCGGATCTGGCCCCCGGGGCCTTGAGTTTGACACCTGTGCTCGAAAAGAAGTGAAGTAGAACAAAATGTGGTGGTCACTAACAGTTACAAAAAAACAAAAAAAATTTCAACACCAGATGTCAACATTGCCAGATCATTCTCCAAATTTTTAGACACAGCTGATTCTTGCCACGTTCCGTGATGATTCCCCTTCTTGACAAAGTTTGACAATCCTCTCATTTGTTTCAGTCGACGTCTCTCGTGCTGGAGCCACGATTCATGTCAGTCCACCTGTTGCAGCAGATCTCCAAGGTGTGATCACGCCCGTTGACTCGGACTAACGGGCAGCTCGCACGAATGCGGATGTTAGATTGAGCGATTCCACATTTTCTTCCCTCTGCTTTGGCGTGAAAAAAATGTAACTGTTACTAAGGTCATGTTCCTGTTCTTGTGTGCGTTTCCAGCAGGTGGCAGTGGAGGGCTTTTCCTCCAGCGTGCACACCCGCTGCCAATTTGATCATCAAGTTAAGACATGTATTTAAGGATTTACCAAGCGTCAAGTGGGCGTCGGATTATTGAGCTGCCAACTTCTGAAGACACACAAGAAAAGCAACATGACAACTAACACCTGATTTCTCGGTTTCTTTTTGCGTTTCTTAAAGCCAAAAAGTTTCCATTTGAAATGACCTTAGTTTTGCGTTCATGTCTGCGACCTGCTTTATTTCTAAAAATTGAAACACCTCAATTAACATCCTCTAAGAGCTGTGATTCCATTATTTTTTTTTTTTTGCCAGTGGTTTGTGGGATACATTTTTGGTTGTGCAGGAGCGATCATCCATTTGGAGGTTCTAATTGTTTGTCATCGCTCTGCTTTAGGAACATCGGACGTCAAATGCGCAACTCCTGAAGCAGAATCTTCGGGCAACTGATGATCTTTTCCGGCCTCTCACCTTGACCACCGCGGGTGGCGAGACGCCTTCCTCCCGCCCGCCGACGCCCGCTGGCCTGACCGAGAGCCACCGATGAGTGATGAGCACTCCGTCTTGCGTTTCCCTGCTGTACATTTGATTTCGAAAGGGTCTGCTAGTCTCGTGGTATCGAAAGCGTACAACGAATGTCTTTTTATATTTTATTTTGTCAGAAACAAAGTGTTTCTGTCGCTTGCATGCCGAGTGCAGCCATCTTTTTCCGGACCCGCTGAGAACGGAAGCGCCCTCAGATTTAAGTAAAGACTTTTGGGCACGACTTCCATGATAACCGGATCTGATGTGCGGAAAAATCGTACATGTTGCGGGTGAAGAGAAAAAGAAAAAAAAAAAAAGATGGTGAATGTATTTTGTGTGCTGAGCTGTGAACATTACTACTGATAAGAATCCTAATAGTGATAACGTGCACATTCGAGGTTCATTCAAGTGGTTCTTAGTTTGTTTTGCTTGTCGTGGCCTCAGCAGGTACTCAAGAGGTCAACGGGTTGACTAACAAACAGCTGATTGTAGATGTAACGCGCCTAACGTGAGCCTTTTGCTTTGCCAGTGGTTCCCAGATTCTCTTGTGGCTTTTGCTGCCTTCATGAGCGGGAGAGGAGAAATCATGAGGCCAAACAGTCAAACTAAACTTGCCTGAAGCGTGTTTAAGATAAGTAGATGCTTGTTGTTGAGGGGTGAACAAAACAAAACAAAAAAATCATACTGCGTGGTATTAATTTCTTATCAGGAACATGCTCGTTTCCACTCACGCTCGAGCGTTCCTTCGCTCGCTCTGCTGTGGTCGGATGCTGCGAATGCATCCATAAGTATGCTGCCGCCTTTGCGCCTTTCCAGGCTTTTGTGGTGTTGTGCCAAGTCGAGGGACGCCCTCCTGGCAATTGGGGGGGCGGGTTGCGCGCGTGTATGCATGCGCGTAACGTGGCGTTCATTTCAAGTTTACTGTGTCTTGCCTTGCACTTTACAGACTACTTCATGGGGGAGGGACGTCAAATGCGCAACTCCTGAAGCAGAATCTTCGGGCAACTGATGATCTTTTCCGGCCTCTCACCTTGACCACCGCGGGTGGCGAGACGCCTTCCTCCCGCCCGCCGACGCCCGCTGGCCTGACCGAGAGCCACCGATGAGTGATGAGCACTCCGTCTTGCGTTTCCCTGCTGTACATTTGATTTCGAAAGGGTCTGCTAGTCTCGTGGTATCGAAAGCGTACAACGAATGTCTTTTTATATTTTATTTTGTCAGAAACAAAGTGTTTCTGTCGCTTGCATGCCGAGTGCAGCCATCTTTTTCCGGACCCGCTGAGAACGGAAGCGCCCTCAGATTTAAGTAAAGACTTTTGGGCACGACTTCCATGATAACCGGATCTGATGTGCGGAAAAATCGTACATGTTGCGGGTGAAGAGAAAAAAAAAAAAAAAAAAAGATGGTGAATGTATTTTGTGTGCTGAGCTGTGAACATTACTACTGATAAGAATCCTAATAGTGATAACGTGCACATTCGAGGTTCATTCAAGTGGTTCTTAGTTTGTTTTGCTTGTCGTGGCCTCAGCAGGTACTCAAGAGGTCAACGGGTTGACTAACAAACAGCTGATTGTAGATGTAACGCGCCTAACGTGAGCCTTTTGCTTTGCCAGTGGTTCCCAGATTCTCTTGTGGCTTTTGCTGCCTTCATGAGCGGGAGAGGAGAAATCATGAGGCCAAACAGTCAAACTAAACTTGCCTGAAGCGTGTTTAAGATAAGTAGATGCTTGTTGTTGAGGGGTGAACAAAACAAAACAAAAAAATCATACTGCGTGGTATTAATTTCTTATCAGGAACATGCTCGTTTCCACTCACGCTCGAGCGTTCCTTCGCTCGCTCTGCTGTGGTCGGATGCTGCGAATGCATCCATAAGTATGCTGCCGCCTTTGCGCCTTTCCAGGCTTTTGTGGTGTTGTGCCAAGTCGAGGGACGCCCTCCTGGCAATTGGGGGGGCGGGTTGCGCGCGTGTATGCATGCGCGTAACGTGGCGTTCATTTCAAGTTTACTGTGTCTTGCCTTGCACTTTACAGACTACTTCATGGGGGAGGGGGGGGGCAGTATGCGAATGCATGCGTGTTTACATCCGTGTGTCAAACTAGGTGAAGAATATAAAAATTTATTTATAAAAGATGTGAGACGAACACACACGCGCACGCGTGCCCGTTGATGACGTGTGATGCGTGTCGTTCCTCCCGCTGCTCCTTCGTCCGCTGTTGCACCGGTCCGACATGTAAACGACGGTTAACCATGTTCACCAGATGAAGTTTGAAGCCAAAGCTTGATTCATTAAGCTGTTTTGTGTACAAGACCGTGTAACTTTTTTGAAATGGTATCATCGACTTGTTTTGAATATATGATTGCAACGTGTGTTTTGGTCTTTAAACGAAAGCTTATGCATATTTAATTTTGATAAATGATTGTTTTCATGTCATTTAATGGGGGTTGCAGATGATCCCGCAATGTGCGCGCGTGCGCGCGGCTGCCAGTTCTGTCTGCTCTGTAGTGCGCGACGGCGTGTAACAAAAAAGACAAGCTTCAGAGATTAAACTGATTTAATGGTGTGTGTGGAAAAAAAAAACATTGGTGCGTCTGCTTCTTCTTGCAATGTGCCTGACTGAAAATATCTTATTAATCTGTTCCGTTTGTCTAAAGATGGTTGCCGCACCTCTTCCATGTGTCCCCGGCACCAACAAATGTCATGTCATTTTCCCAATTGAATTATTACTTGAGCTGTTTAGAATAAGGAGCTACAAATGAGTTATTTCATATACTGGTTAAGCCGCTTTCCCTAAGACAACACTGCCCCCTACTGGAGCCTTGGATGATAGGCCTGAGTCAAACGTCTCATGCGTGTTTTGTGAGTCATCTGTGAATCCTTCAGGTAAGTGATTGCTGCTGCTCACCAATGACGTGGTTCGTTTAGCGGGGCTGAAATCCCCCTAAAATCTTCTTAAAACTCCCCTTTTCAACAAGAGTACCAAAAAGTACAACATAAAGGGGCCACCAAATCATCCGTGTAACTTGATTGTGATATTAACTTGGGTCGCGGATCCGGAAGTGACACACTTAAATCGATGGAAGAATCTGCACAGCTAAAAAAAAAAAAAACACCACCGCGCCCTTTCCGACGTAAGCACACAGAATATTCCCCTTAAATACTGTAGTAGTTTTCCCTTTTCGTCTGGCCGGCCTTTGCTGTGCGTCGTCATCCAGTCCTCTTGAGAGTGTTTCTAAAAGTCCAGTCCATGAGTTTGTTTTTGATCTTGCTACGGGCATCCTTCACTTCATGGTGAAAGTCCTTGTGTCGTTATCAAATCCGTTCCACTTGATTTAATAGAGAACGCCCTTATACCTGGTCCATTATTATTAACAGTCCTTATTTCTCAGCGACCTTGCTTGCACTGGTCCCTTCCACGATCGCTTGCGTGAGAAGATGGGAAATTCAAAGCATTCAAGAGATGAAAAAAAACAGGTGTATGGACAAAAGGCTTTTCAACAAAGTCTTCATCACTGCTGATAGTAGCATTTAGTTAAACGTCCTGCTCTACTACCAACCAGCTTGTTAATTAGTCTGAAACGCATTTAGAATCTTCTGGCTGTTTCCATGAAGAGAGCTGCAGAGTGAATTTTATGCAAACTTGACATGCGGGCAACTGGCACAAAGGTTCCGCAACACACTCCCCCCAAAAAATGAGGCACTTGGATTTCGGAAAAACAACAACAAAAAAGTACAAACGAAAACACTTGCTGGCATATTATGATAATCAAAAAACGCCAGGTTCCTTGTGCATTCAAAAACCAATAAGGTCCTTAAACATTCGTCAGACAGAAAAGACCAGACAAATGTATCGAAATATATTATTTTCTCTCCCTTCATCTTTATTAGCACATTTGGTATTGGAGTAATCCGAAAGTAATTACAAGTTAGATTACTTTGATATTTTGTTACTTACATTATGTGACCAACTAATTTTTTTTAACAGGTGTTAAACCAGTAACTATTGGAATACATTTTGAAAGTAATCCTCCCAACCCTGATGGTGGAGGACTTAATTTTGGTTTGGGGCTGCTTTGCTTTCTCTGGGCCTGGACACATTGGAAAAAGGAAAAGTTTGAGACATTTGAGAATTTGAGAGCATCCATTTGCCAAATGAAGCTGGACAGAAGACAGCCGAAGCAAAGGGGGAACCATGGATGAACATGTCAACGGTTGTGACATCCCAACATGTTTGAGGAGCACTTTATGCAAAAATTCAAGCAATTACAAATGCATTTTTTTCTCTTTTTTTTTTTTTTTTTTTTTGCAAGTGTTTCTGTGGTCGAGCATTTGAGAGCTTCAGTTCCTGAGCGGGTGACGGACGAAAAGTTTGCATTTGAAGGAGTGTCTGCCAAGTGCCTTCCTGTTCAGGCGTACGGGAGAAAGGAGTGTGCATGCATCCTCACTAAGCACGGGTATGAATGTCGACACGTATGCGCGGCCATCCACTACAAACTGGTCCACAAGTTGGAACAAGTTGAATGCTTCCAAAGTGGTTTCTGCGATGATGTGAGTTTATCTACGTGTGTGCGCAGACATGTACAGTAAGGGCGTTCGTGTGCACTGTCTTTTTAAGCAACGATTGTATTTCAAGTCGTACTTCCTGCCCCCAAATTGGTCTTTGCAGTTGGGAAGATGGGGGCAGGGGGGTGGTGGGGGCGTGTCTATGAGCATCTGCCAGTCTTCCGGCAACCAACCAGACACTCACGCCATGGAAAGCTCCACCCCACTGTCGCACACGCCACTGTCCAAACGCCCGTCCTGTCGTCCGACGTCCACCTTGAGGTCCTCCAGCTGAGCGCACACCACGCCGTCACTGTCGCTGCCATCGCCGCCTACAGGTGGTGGCAGGAAGTGTCATTTCATGGTTGCAAAAAGCCGGAAAATTGGATGAGGGCGGTTGCCATGGAAATGCTTAAGATTGAGCCACAAAGGCTTTCGCTCACCCGTCTTCTGGTCGCACAGCGCCTCCTCCAGGATGCTCAGCGCTCTGCATGAGCCAACTGATTTGAGAGCAGCTCCAAGCTCTCGCACCGTACCGCCAGACACCTGAAA
This sequence comes from Hippocampus comes, assembly GCF_001891065.2. Taxonomy (NCBI): domain Eukaryota; kingdom Metazoa; phylum Chordata; class Actinopteri; order Syngnathiformes; family Syngnathidae; genus Hippocampus; species Hippocampus comes. Next base: position 1,614,552 of record NW_017805281.1, on the reverse strand, counting down.
CGCATGCGTGCGCCCGAATACTCCATAATCATGAAGACATGCTTGATGTGTACTTAACATGTATTAAAATATATAGACAGGAACCGGGCCAAATCATGAATAGCGAAAGTTCAGTTCTTGCCTGGATCATTTAAGTCATCTTTTGTTTGCAAATGTTCTTTGCGGCACCACGGTTACCTCATAGGAGTCTATGAGCGTCTTGGCGGGGTCCGAGCTCAGTCTGAACGCGGTCTTGAGGATTCCCAGACCGAGAGCATCAGCCAGGTTTTCCCAGCACGCGTCGTTCGCCACAGCGCCGCTGAGCGTCGTCTTCACCGAGGTTGCCAGGCTCTGAAGGTCGCCTGGGTCACAATAATGGGGGGGAAACACAATACATGTATTCAGCCTTCATCTTTGTGTTGTTTTTTATTTATTTATTTTTTTAAACAATTGCACCCAACTGCAGCCAATTATATAACAACCAGACTTTGACAGATTAATTTTACAAAGAAGCCTTTTGACAGTACCGGACACTCTTTTCTGTCAGTTGGTTCCGGGTCAATTAAATCGAAGTCCTGCTGTATTTGTGTGTGTGTGTTCGGAGTGAGTGATTAGGGATGGGTACCTTTCATACTGTATTTCGGTTCAAATTTTCAATACTGGTACACAACGATAGCAATTTAACTGATTTACAGTGGAGTATACACTTATGTTTACGCCACACCTGTGTGACAGATGTATGGTATTGTCATGGTGATCGCTTACAAGACAGCAAGTCAAAGGATTGAGTATGTAGTAATTGTCGTAGATGAACAGTTTTCCATCTTAACCCTTTCATGCACCCTGTAACCTGATAACATGACAAGCTGTCCACCGGAGGAACCGCTGTCCCTGAAAGAGTTAATGAAGGCTTCATTTGCCTTCACCTTAGCATCCTATGATGCATAATAAAGCGGATACCGTTTGTTGTCCAAAGGATTGCAATGTTTGTTGCAAAAGCACCTGAAAAAGAATCATCGCAATCACAATTTTCACGAATAATAAATCATTCAAATAAAACTGCAATGAGATTATTTTCCAAAATCGTTCAGCCCTAATTTGTGAGTGTGCGGGTGTACACGAGCGTGCGTGCGTAACATCGCTCCACAAACTCACCCTGAGGTGGGAGAGCCACACTGGGACATTTGGGATGGTACTCATGACCACTGAGAAGCTCCAACACCTGCCAACACACAAAAGCGTCATCGTCTTGCCTCTTCCCTCTCAAGACATCATTTTACTTCTCCAGTATTCATTGCTTGTGTTTCAGCTCAAATCTAAGATAGATGGATCCGCTGGAATCTGCTAGTTGCAAACGTTTCATTCCTGACATTGTTGACATTGCTCTTGTTGGGGAAATTTCTGATGAAAGTGAGTATTTTCCAAATGGGCATGAGCTGCGTACCTGCTCGGAGGCGGCCATGTTGATGGGGCTGGTCCCGGGAACGCAGCCCTCATCATCATCTTCGTCATCATCATCTTCATCCTTGTAGAAGAGCGGCTCGAGGTTCTCCTTGTGAGGGTCTGCGCCTGAACACGCACGCAAAAGTGTCACACCGAGCCGGATGATCGGTATGCTTGACTGTGAGCGTGCGGACGCGTAGGGGTACCCGCTGCCATGAGTAGCGCCGTTAGCTTGACGGAGCCTCGCCCGGCAGCCACGTGCAGGGGCGTGGTGCCGTCGTAGGTGCAGCAGTCCACCTTTGCATTGCCCTGGTGACCACAAGGGTGCGGGGTGATGACATTGTCACAAAGCGTAGGTTGTAATGACATCATCAGAGGGCATGCGTCGCGACGACGAGATGAGCGCGCCGTCACCTCGAGCAGCAGGCAGCCGGCGAGCGATACGTTGTCAGCCTCGGTGGCGAGGTGGAGGGCGGTCTTTCCGCTGCCCCGCTCCTGAGCCTCCACGTCGGCCCCGCCCTCCAGGAGCTCCCGCAGCGACCGCAGCTGATTGGACGCCACGGCCAAGTGGATGGCGCACAAACCTGCTGGCGACAACCAAAACACTCAACCAACAGCGTATGTATGTGTGCAGTCAGTGCTTGTGTGTGCACGGGTGCGTACCGGCGGTGTTGCAGTCGTCGACGCTTCGTCTGACGGCGTGCTGACGCAACAGCAAGCGCAGCATGGAACCCCCCTGCCGCGCGGCCAAGTGCAGTGGCGCGTCGCCGTGGCGATCACTCAGCGTGGGGTCGGCCCCGGCCGCCAGCAGCGCCTGCGCCGCCGCCGGCTGCTGCGTCGTCACCGCCAGGTGGAGAGGGGTCTGATCAAAGTGAGATGGGGCGGAGCCCACGCCCACACATGATGACCTTGTATGCGATGGATCTTAACATGGCATGTTTCACCCGACACTGGCAACCAGTCCGTTGTTTGCCTACATGTGCCCTGACACAGGTTGGCGGCCATGGCTATCAAACATTTTCATTCAGTAAAAAAAAAAAAAAAAAAAAAAAAAAAAAAAAAAAAAAAAAAACCCCACAACGCCAC
>NW_017805281.1:1592870-1612004 GCF_001891065.2 Hippocampus comes | reverse complement strand
AAAAAAAAAAAAAAAAAAAAAAAAAAGAAAATAAAAAATAAATAAACCCTACACTGTCCATCATCCATTTGTTCGTATTATGAAAGCCCAGACTTGCCTTTTGCCAGTCCATGGTGTGTCTACATGTGACCTGACTGTCACTGTCCAATGTTACAATAACTGCCGACCACTGTTTTCTGTGGTCTGTATGTGCAGTGACATTGAGTGATGCGGTCTCACCTGGTAGAGATGGTTCCTCATGTTGAGAAGTCGGTCTCCCGGCGGAAGCCCTGCAAGCACCCGGGTTAGACTGTCCAGTGCCCCCTGCTGGCCATGCAGGACAGCCAGGTGGAGTCCCCTGACACACATAACGCGCAGCGGCCACCGTTCAACGTTCCGACAAACACCTGAGCGGAGAGGACATCAAGGCGCACTCACGTGTCTCCGTCGTCGTCCTGCGCCGCCATCAGGGGATGCTGAGGGGCCAGCAGGTAAGCCGCGTCGCCAGTGGCGGCGTACAGGAAGATGGCCGACGCGTGCTCGCTGGTCGCCTCGTCGTCATCGACATCTTGCTGCAGTTGCTGTTGCTGCGGTGGGCGCATCACAGCGCAGGCTGCCGAGCCGTCATCGGGATCTTTGTCGGTGTCATTGTCATGTGCCGAGTTGCCAGGAGAATTCTCTAAAAGAAAAGAAAAAAAAAATCCACAATTGAAAACGGTGTTTTCTAAATCTGTCTTCCTCAGACTTCAAGAGAAAACCCGTTGAGATCTGACTGCATCTATGAGGCAGCATTTCATGACTAAAGGATCCTTCAACTATTCCAACTCCAGACTGTTCAACTGATACTTTCCCAAAGTTCATTGACTTTCAAAATAAAAGCCTTACAAAAGAAAAACAGTTCGTTGACTTGTTCCCCAGTCCAACTTGAAATTCAATTGTTGTTCCATATTTTTTCGCAATAAATTCCTTCGGTGAGGACGCGATTACATAAACCATCCCAAATGTGATGTCACAATGAGGCACGACTAGACCACGAAAGGCCGCCGTTTAATTTCCCAGTGGGCAGTCGAGCAACTAGCAGCTGAGCACGTTTCTCACCATCTTTGACTCCACCTCCTTCGAGACTTGTTGCGTAGCCGGTGGGACAAGCTCCGCCTCCAGCTCCTCTCCCGTAACTGAATGCGGACAAACCCTGAAAGTAACCTGCTGGAACAAAAGCCTTGGTCAGGACTGATGATCTCATGTCTAAGCCCTCGTTTTTCACACCTGGCAATGACACATGCGAGAGGGGCTCAAGACCGGCGTGGTGGGTTTTACCGCCTGCGGCGGAGCCTGGCCCTCCTCCTGGTCCCGGGCCTCCTCGATACAGACTGCCGCCGCCTCCTCCGCCGCCGCCGCCAAGGCCGCTGAAGTCCTGGAAGTTGGGTAACGTCTTCTGACGCTTCCTCTGCACCTCCTCTTTGTCTACACACGCACAAGACAAAATTGCGCTCAACACTTGTGGGCTGTATGATGGTTTCGTGGCACCGCTGACATTTTATGGCATTTTTGTTTGCCGGCATCGCGGCGACGGATAGGACGTACCGATGATCTGCGGGTGGTACGTGAAGGGCTTGGGCTCGCTGGTCTCGCTATCCGACTTTCTCTTGAGCTGCACCATAACCGGCGTGGGCTTCTGCAGGTTCTGGTCACGATACTTGGGCGTCTTGAACACGATGGCAAACTGAGGAGGCAAAGTATGTCGCCGCGGTTACCGGGGTTATAATGGTTTGGGATTTTTCATTATCGTTATTTATTTATTCATTCATTCATTCATTTTTGTGAGCAAGTTTGTTATTTTGAAGGTGTTTTTATTTTTTCAAAAATATTTGGTGCATTGTTGAGCACAAGATAAAAATAAAATAAAAATTCATCAAGTATTGTGTAACTACAATACTTCAACAAAATTTCTTCTTTGAAATGGAAAAACATTTTTGCTTTATTTTATTCATGAAATGCTTTTTCAACCATTTTGCTAGTTTTTGTTAACTATAATAACCTTTGGTGGTTACAACGGGTTGCGTGTGAAGGCGCTTACCTGTCTGTGCACGTCCGTGGGGGAGAAATCTCCCAGAGCTTCCCAGGTGAGACCTGAGTCGTCTTCCTCGAAAAAGCGCACCTGGATGTCGTCTGTGGCACACACACACGCACACGTTTGTCACGTGACACTTGAGGAAAGCGCAACATGCACTTCTTGTGCGTGCGCAACCTTTCTGGACTTTGTCACACAGAAGGTAGACCTCCTCTCCACCGCTCACGCAACCTGCCGTACGGTCCATGCGAACTATCTTCAAGTTTGATGCGTTGGGAGCCTCTGAGGACAAAAACAAAAGAAAAGTCACTCAGGTCTGATTATCATCTACCAGGAAAATTAATTTTTTCCTTGAAAAATCACTCCGGTACTCTTAACACAGCTTTCTTCTTGAAAAAATACTTTAGTCTCATAATGTTTTTTTTCTGGGAGGGGGGGGATACATAATTGTTGGAAAACAAGGACTTTTTTTTTTTTTCAAACAATTTAAAACAAATTACTTTTCTTCTTGAGAAATGATGACTTTACTCTTCGTCATAACTTTCTTAAAAAAGAAAAAAAATCAACTCCACTTGTTTTTTTTCTCAACAAAACGTTCTCACAATGACTTGAAGTAGGGACAGACTTGATTTTTAAGTCTTTTAAAACCATTTCGAGTCACGTGTAACAATTTTTAGTATTTATTTTATTGGAAAATAAACATCTATTTTTGTCTTCTTAATTCTTTTTTGGATACTTCTCTATTTTACTATTCACATTAGAGATTTTTTTTAATTGGAAAAAAATCATGTAAACCTACTACCATCTTTTTTGCTTGAAAAAAAAAAACAATTCACATTTAAAAATAAAAAATGTTCTGTAATATTACTTTTCGAGAAAAAAAAATTCTAGTGATTTTTTTTCAGCAACTCAAAAAATACTACTTTCCTAATATGATTATTTTTCTTGAAAAAAGGTACTATTTTAAAAATATATATTTTTTGTAAACTTTCTTGAATCTGGCTTTTTTTTCTTTTCTTGGTCTGTGTGTGTATGTGGCTTTGTGTGTCAATGTATGTCTATGTGTGCATGTTTGCGTGTGGAGGAAGCACGGTTCGTTGAGCCCATGTGCGCATGGTGAGGGTATTGGTGGGTGTGTGTACTGACTGCTGTCGTAGATGGGGTGCGAGAGGACGGGGTGCAGCGGCCGGGTGAAGGCGCCGTCGCTGTCGGGGAGGAAGGCAGTGAACATGAGGCGCACCACGCTCAGGTCCATCTCTTTGGCCTGCACACATGCCGCGCCGCAGATCGCGCCGCGCTGCTGCTCTGCACACGGCACAACACAAGATTACGCTCGTTTGCGCCGCCTGCGAGAGGCGGTGGTGCTCTTCGGGAAAGGCGTTGACACTTGAGAGGCAGCAGAAGTCAAATGTGTGGAACGGGGAACGCGGAAAAGCGGGACCGGCTTGTCCAGTCCAAACATAAAACAGTGAGAATTACACATTTAAAACAAGGAAATTCCTTCAATACAGCCTGCTCGTTCACTGCTAACATAAATATAAAATGCCATTGAGATGCTAACAGCGACCGGATATTGGAACATATATGGTGAAACGATGCCTGTTGACAAATAATGGAACATTACTCACAGACGTATATTCTTTATCCTCCGTGAAAAGCAAGTATTAATATCGCATTTTCGTGAGGGGTAGCAGAAGAAGAAGTCTGTTCTTCAACTGTGTCTGTATGGCTGGACGTTGTTATACTGCCCCTCGGTGGCCAAGGCGAGTACACCAGAAGTGGCGGCATGAAATTATCAGTGCTTTACATTTGATTGAATTCTGTTTTGACAATTTATCGGCTCATGTTGGAACAGATTCCAACACTGATGTCATCACTGGGTGATGCGAGCTCTCACTCATGGCACTTTCACACTGCAACTAGGCATCCCGCAATCACTTCCTTTCACGCAGACAACATCCCCTATGTTCGCCTCGGGAAGGCGTCAAATTACAACTAATTTTGCCTTTCATGCAGAGGCACAGCCAACATTACAGCAACTGTGTGCACATTCACACACGTCAGTAAAGTGACGATGAAGAGATGGTGTTGACAATTGAGACTTTCCGCTAACCCCTTTCACACGGCTAGTTTTGCAAACTGGAAATTGGTGGGCTGAATTTGCCCCGCGTGCTGTGTCAGCAGCTTTCACGCAGCGACACGGGAAAGAAGAGACGGACACGCGGACGGATGGACGGACCGGAGAGCTGTCGGGGCACGCGGGCTTCGGCGCATTGGGTGTCGACATCTGGGTGGATGGAGACCCCAAAGTTGTAGCCCATGCGGACAGCCTCGCACATGCGCTCCTCCAATGTCTTGGCCACATTTTTCTTTGTCACGTGCTGGATGCCCAAGTTGGGGAATCTGAACACACATAACAAATGCATATGTACCACTGCCCACCAGACTGTGCGCGTGCAGTCGGGGGAGAGGCGTCAGCGCCGTCACCAGCTGGACCACCACGCGGGCCGGACCCTGGTAGTGACAAATCTACGCAAAGCACACCCACCAAAACTGTCACTCGCTCATCCGATGTAATGCCTCGACAACCAGGAGAAAGCGCGTTGTTATGTCTCAAAAAAAAGTAGGTTGCTTTGCATAGAACTGGGATTCAGATTAACGCCTCAGCTCAGCGGTGCGGCACAAATATTACTCATTCCACGCAGAGGATAAAGAATACATAACTGGGAGCATTGTTATATTGTTCACGTAGTTGCTGCACTGTTTGTTTCCAATCTGTTGCTTAAATGATTGAAGCAATGAAAAATGGATTTTATCTTCGCATTAAGGTAGCAGACTGAAAAGCTTCGCTAAAAGATTGTTTGAAATATACAAGATGCAATTGTCTTTGTTTTGGAATAAAGTTACCGTGACGGCAGGATACGTTTTCTTGTTCTTCTCGCTGGTGGCTCCAGGCAGGCCGCCGTGAGACGGACCCTCGCAGCCATAACGGAAGCGGAAGCCTCTCTGACAAAACGCAAACGCAAAACGTTGCCGGTCCGTCACGTGACAACATCATGCTCACGAATGAGCGCGCTGATTCATTCATCCTTTCTCATCTTCCAATATTTACACATCATACATACAACATACAACAGTAAAACACATGACCTGTACATGTGTCATATACATCTTATATACGTTATAAGGAAAACATGTTTTGTATCCAGTGGAAACTGAAAATGTGAAACATCTGGAAAAAGGAGTCGCACGTCTGAGTGTGTAACATGCAGGATGTCTGCATGTTGCCAATATTACAGAGACCGCTAACTCTTGTGGCAATCTCAAATACTTTCGAGACTCATCTGCAATTACACCTCAAAAGGAATGCGGACCAATATGACCGGAGACGGGTGTTGTGCAGTTGACGTATGTCGGGCGCGTACCTGTTTTGGCTGCTCCAGGATGTGGAGGAAGGGGCCATCCCCTGAAAAGCAAAACACAACTTCTTCAAAACGATTAAGTCAATTTCCCCATCATGGTGCAATAGCGTTATGGAGACTTGGATTGTTTCACATTTGTTATAGCACTCGGGTCTTTTAATTTTTTTTTTTTTTGTATTTACTGATATCTTGAAGGCTGGCCTAGGTTTGAAAAAAATAATGTTGGTGACGATCCTTGGCATCGAATGCGTGGATGGCAACCCAAAGTGGACAAAAATAGCTGCAACTCGCATGCTTATTTTAAGATTTAAAATATATATTTGGATCCTCACTTGATCACTGTGAGACATTTTTTTAATCGGATTAATTGCAAAAAAAGAAAAAAAATCAACAGTTTCAATCAATGACTGTATTCAAATAATCGTTATTTGAAACCATAAAATATTTATCACGACACAATGCATAATTGGTGGCTACTTGTCAAATTTCATCTGTTGCAAATTTGCTGGAGCAGGACGCAACCCCGTCATTAAGCAGGCGTCGCTGTATTGAATGTTTCTGGGTAACAGGAAATGGTGGTCTCCATGGAAACAGTCAACTTGAATGAAGGTGACTGTCGTCGTTCCTGCGTGGGCTCCAGTGATGACTTTCCATGTGCAACTCTTTTTTTTTTTTTTTTTTATATACCGGTATATAAAAAAAGTCGCTTTTTGCCGTCAACATCCAGCATGCATCACGTCAACGCCAAAGTGTGAAGGCGGCCTGGCGTCAAGAGTGACAAACAGGAAGTGAAAGCGGAGGGACGCCGCCCGCTGTTGCCGCGTCACGAAACTTCTTTCGTCTTCCCGCCACCACAAAGTATCGCTTGAGACTCAAATTTTCTTTTTTAACTAACTTCCTCTCTTTCAAGAGAGTACGAGACAAAAACAGGATTTCATGTTCAGGTTGAGGTTTTCCGCACTTCATATATGATGAACTAAGAACAAGTGAAATGTCTTTCAAGCTAGTGGGAGTGCTAAAACTATGAAAGAAAACATTTTATATACATTTAAAAAAACCAATTGTGCAATTGTATCGTCTGGTATTGGACCTTTCCAGAATAATCCTATCTGCCTGATAGGATATTCGTACTTTCTCGTGAAAGGGTAAATGTGTTTAGTGTGGGAGTCACTCCAAATTATGTCCTTGAGTTGTTTGTCCACTAGATGGAGCGCCAAACCCATTGCGCGTTCCAATACACGTCTAAGGGAGCCAAAGACTCAGTTCTAAAAGTCCTCATGGGAGTCGTGCGCAGGAACATTGACACCAACAATGTGGAAGTTAATGTGTTCCGTTGGTGCCGAAGAAGCTCTTGAGCACGATTTTGCTTTGACAGCAAAATCTTCCACTTGTTACCGTCAACAACAAGTGGAATAATATGGAGCTGGTTTTCTAAAAACTATCGCATATATTAGGAAAACTTTTTGACTATGTTTCCGTGTTTGTGTTACTGTGGATGCACATTTCTTGATGGGAAACTTAAAAAAAGAGGAAGAAGAAAAAGATCAGGCTGCCTTCTCTTGACCACAACAACCTCAACCTACTCTCACACTTGAAATGCGTTTCTCACTCACTCTGTGAACAGCGACATCATTTCAAACGCAACTGTGTCAAAGATGACGTGTTTTGACATATGACAAAGTCATCATGCTTTCGTTTCAAAGAAAAATGTGATTTCAGGTTAAAAGGGCATCGTGCAAAAATCATCTTTTGCCCGGAAGTTGACTCGTGATGTTGCTTGTACATACATAAGGGCCTCAATCAAAAGATTAACTCATGGGTTCATGCGTATTTTGTTTTGTGTTTGCATTTTTTTTTTTTTTTGCACTTGAAAATTCCTCTCTCTGGTTTCGTTCAACAAATAACAAAGAATAATTATTTAGGAAAACAGTCCAATGTTTTGCCTGTCATGGATAATTGTCCTTGAAAGCATCTGGGAACCAAAAAAGAAATTATTCATATTTAAATTCATCAACTAATTAAGTTGATTTTTTTTCCCCCTCAGGCAAATATCGGACTCGGCCTCCCAAAACTCCAGACAGGTTGGCCGCTAGTCTCCGCGCGAGTGGGGGTCATGTCAAATGTTTGAGCGAGGACGACAACTTCCTGTGTGGCAGGAAGTGATGCGCTTACCCATCCTGGTGGACGCCGGGTGCGACTGCAGCACAGGGAATTGTGGAATGTCCCACGAGGGATCCATCATCAGCGTGTCCAGGATCTGACGCCGCAAACAAATACAAACATTTGAAATTAAAAATTCAAGACATTGTTTACTTTGATGTAACAAGCGTGCACACCTGACTGCCGACAGGAAGGAAGTGCTCGTCTCCCGCCATGCTGCCTGAAAAGGGAGGAAGAAGAAAGTGATTGTTTATCCACTTGGTTGATTCGGTCTTACAATGTTGATGACGAAGAAAATGACATGCAATGATTTCCAAATCATGTTCAACCTATATTGAATTTAATATACTACAAATACAAGATATTTAACATTCAAAAGGATAAACTTTGTCTTTTGCAAATAATCATTAACTGAGTGCTCTGGTTGGCCCACAATTTAATGGGAGCAGCCCATCAGTCCATTTACAATATGAACAGCACACTGAACTAATCAACATCAGTGGCAAAGGTATGTGGTAGCCAGGTGTGGTCAAGAACAATGTCCATATATACATTTTCATAAGAATTTGTCTTCAAAAAGAATACATCTGATTCTTACAGTCAACTATATCCATCATTTTCACAACAAAGCAAGCAAATGTGACTGAGAAGTGATTGTTTATCATACCATCCACAGTCATGATTTCATGGAATAAAAAGCACACAATTCCACAACTTTGCTGAACACGTTCATAATATAAGCAGGAAACTCAAGTAAAAAGGAAAGATAATAATTGTGAAGAATGAAGATATTGTTCTTTTTAGATATGATTTCAATGAAAGGGCCATTAAACACAATATGCAAAATACATGTTTCCTTTCAGAGGAGGGGAAACATGTAAAACATGCAGGACACTGGCCTTGGAGAACTGAGGTTTGACACCCCCAAGCAAAGCAACGGCAAAGAAATTGGCATTATTTTGTAAATTAAGATCAGCAAAATACTGTTACTTAGACTTGATCATGCTTGGATTATGTATGTGTCTTGAGCAAAGGTTCCGGATGTGTGCGCATTTTATTTCATGAAACACTGACTGTGGATGGTATGACAAACAATGATTTCTCCGCTAGATACAAGGTCGCAAGAATGTGCAGGTGTCCGTGAGGGCTGGTCAAAGCCAAAATACCAGGGTCGATTTTTTGTGCTAGTCCAGTTCTGGCTGTGGATGCTCTCCCCACCCAGGGTGGACACCTGTGCCCCCCCTCCCCCGTTGGCCCCGCCCTCTGCACGCCCCTGAATACAATCTATGTCAAATCCGAGTTCAATTCAGTAATAATACCTTTAACGATTTTAAAGTACCTCTTGAATACGTCGATATTTGTAAGCCGACTACATGCCAAGTACGAGTGAATTCAAGTATGACTGGCTTGACATTAAAGTGAAATGGAATAATAACAAATTGGCACTTGCGGGTTCCAGCCCACAGTTGACGAGCCCAGCAATTTGCTTGCCATACATTTTCATTTTGTACAAGTGGGTCTCATTCAGCCTTTAAATCCGAGCAAAACGACGATGACGAAGTGAACCGACTTGAGTGGGGATTGTCGTTGCCTTCCCCGAACCCTTTCAAACTTCTTGCCCGTGGGAGCGAGGGAGCTAAATACGCACAATGTAGTCCCTTCCAGTCTTCCCGGAGACCCTTTTCAAACCCGCGCCCAATCCTTTTGCGATTGACCAACTTTCCCGAGTGGTCCGCCTCCAGGCGTGAAAACGTTTCGTGGCTTTTGGACGAGTTGGAGCGCAGCAATCGACTTTCAAAGCGACTTGAATGAGGAAGTGGGCGCGCGACAAAAGGACGCTTGTTTAGCGAGGCGACTTTGGCCAACGTTCGTCAACATTCGCCGGTGAAAGTCACAGGCGAAAGTGTGTCGTTACCTTGTAGGTGGACCGGCCTCGCCTCACTTGCTTCTTCGCATTTGTGTCAAATTGACGACTTGATTGACACGCGCAGCGCCGCCATTGCAGTCACAAGCCGCCGTGACGTCATTTCGCAAAACAGCACGGAAACCAGGAGAAAGAGAGAGACAGAAAAAGATTTGGGCAAATGTGTACCAGAACACTTGCTTTACTTGTTCTTCATTGAAAAAACAAAAACGAAACAAAACATGCGAATAGTAATCCCCGGCATTAAAGCTCGACTTGCTTCCCGTCGGGAAATTCCCCGTGCCTTGACGCGCTGCAGAGATTCGCACCAATGAAGACGTATCACTCTGTCTGGTCACAACAAACGTCTCGACTTGATCTCATTTGGGGTATTTCTTCAGCAAAGTAATTTTATGTCCATTATCAAGCCACCCGTCGATTATCGTTTTCAATGAATCGGATTTATAAAAATAACTTTTTACAATGATTTTTGTAAAAAAAAATCAAATGGATATCGCTGTCATGAAAACAGGACGAATTTTAACCGATTGCTAATTTGGAAAATGAACGAAGAGAAATTATTGTCTTTCAGGTTTGGTTTGCAAAATCTGTCTGAAAATCAGACGAAGCACTTTTCGTTTTGCGGAATCAAAGCAGATGTTTGCACGTCTCAAGATAACCATGACTCCAGAAATCAGAGCTTCCCCATTAAGAGGTTGAACTGCTAAATATTTCAGTTACAACATCACAAAAAGATAAATCAACTAAATAGATGTCTATTCATTAATTAGTTTTCAATTCATTTATGAATTGTTGCACTTCTAACAGTCCCATTTACACTTATAAAAGAAACAAGCACGGGGTGGGAGGAAATCCAATCTCGTGGGGACGACCAAAGAGGTCAAAGTGGACCAAGCGCACATGACGACATGAAATAATGTCGAAAAAAAGTGGCAAATGTTGATTCCCCCCCCCCCCCTGCTTTGCACTTTGTCAAAAGTCCTCCACTTCACACTGGTTTGCATTTTGCCATACAGAGTGAGCTCTCTTCACACATTTTGAAGATCTTCACTGGGGGAACCTCCTGCACCCTGCTGGTCAACTATGGCAGCACCACAACTTCCACTTTTTTTTTTTTTTTTAACAAATTCACGATCAGTTTTCAAGCAAGGTTAAGCTTTAAAATTCAGGTTTCACGCCTGGATAAACAAAATTCAAGTCAGGGTTAGGGTTTCAAAGTGGAGTCTTAAGAGTTCTGCTTTCAAACAAGGGAGCAAGCAAGTTATGGTTTTCAGAGTTGAAGTTTCAAATTTCTAATTCATGTCTCGATTTTGATGAGGAAAACGTGTTCGGGATTCAAGTCAAGGTTAGGGTTTCAAAGTAGGCTTTTAGGTCTGGGTTGCGGTTTTAAACAAGTGTTAGGGTTCCACGTCAAGGCTATTCTGAGCAAGGATTTTAAACAAGGGTTATGGTTTGAAGGAAGCGTTCAAGATATAAGTTGGGGTTTCAAGTCAGTGTTAAGATTTTAAAGTAGGGGTTCGGTGTTAAGGTTTCAAAGTAGGGTTTCAAGTGACAGTTCGGGTTTCAAATTAAGATTTTCACCCTGGGCTAGGGGTTTAAACAAGGTCAGGTTTCAAGCCTGGCTTAGTGTTACCTGATGCCAATCACAACAAAAGTGGTGGCAAAACTAACCTTGTTGTTTATGTTGCCGAGCTGAAAGACAACTTTGACTTTTGACGCCCCGGGTGGATAACAACATGAAACAGACAGGCACGCACACAAACTATTTTTTTATTTTTAATACTTCCACCAACATTCCACAATGTCGAGACAGTAAAACAAAGCAAACGTGACGCCATGAGCACACTATGACGTCATCGGTGGTTTGGAGTGAGTTGCTCTATATTGTTGACAAATGTTCATGACAATTTGCATCGGTCAGGCACTGCTCACAAGCTGAAGAGAACCCTTGCAAGCATTGCTTCCATATCACTTGTAAGATGTCGTCCAAGTATGCCCAGTGCCCAGTATGACATTTCTGCATACTGTTGCGGGCGAGTTCGTAAGACACAGTTGTTCTACTAGTGCGCTGAACTGTCTCACTAGTGAGGCCGAAGAATGTAGTAGTGGATGGATCTGATATCAAGGCAGTTGAATGAATGCTGGGTTCATAATAGTCATCATACTAATGCAGTGTTTTTCTATCCCATGAAACAGATATGATGGGGGTGGGGCTTAATCACCACAACCAGGATGTACGGACAGATGGATGGAAACCAGTATACTGTAGTCTTCATTACGTTATGAAAGCACATGAGCAACAAGATGTCAGCAACACAGCGGCGGAGTGCGCCACTTTAGTGTTGGCGGACATTTCTAACAACTCGCAGTTGCAAACGTGACACACCCGATTTAATCCGCCGATATTAGCTTTTAAAATCGGCAATTTTTTGGATCAAGATAATGATTTTGTTTTTGCAAATTAAACTCTTAACTACTAGAGGACAAAGTCTTGTCAGTCAAATATTCTCATTGTAATTGATGATTATCGTTTTAAGTGTTAAGGGGCTAAAAATAAGTTACTTAATTCATTTTTTAATGAACCAGCAGATTAATGGGTTATCAGAATTTTATGACACTCAATATCAGAATTGGCCCCCCAAAAAATAAATAAATAAATCCATATCGGCGAGGCGCTCAAAAGAACGATGACATTTGTTGAGGTCACGTGATAGCTATTAAACGGGACAGTGTTCAAATCACACCTGTAAACACACTACCACTTTTCCCGCTCCCATTCATGTGTCACCACTTGGCTAATGCACTAAGCGACATCTAAGTAAAACAAAGGTAAACAAGATGACCATTTCAAGTAAGGGGGGCTTACAAATCCAACATGACCTTCGCTCCTCTTTCTTCCCGGAGGATGAGCGAGTGTTGCCACGTTTCAAGTAAACACGCTAACTTGCTAAAACCAAAAGCCCGCACGTTCGTTTAGAGGGTACCCTGAAACAGGATAGGAACCACCGATATTCCCAGAAAATACGTAGAATGTTACGATAAAATGAAATTCAGTTTTAAATGAATAGAAAAAAAGTTGTAAAGTTATGAGTATGGTCCTATTTAAAAAAGTCATGTTAGAGGAATAGAGTATTTATATATACACACACACACACACACACACACACACATATTAATTGTAAAGTCAAAATGACAAATGAATATTTCATCGTAAAAAGAAAAGTTGCAGTCTCATGAGCATAAAGTTGTGTTTTGTCATGAAATTTGGTCGGGATAAAAATTTGTAATCTCACGATGTGTATTTTTCTTTTCAAAAAAGATTGCAATATTCCAGAATAAAATATATTTTGTCAAAATTCCAACAACAAATTCAATATTCAATAAATGTAATCATTAAATTGAAACAATTTTCTAAAATAAAGTTGTGACAATGATGTTAAATTCCAACTTTACCAGGGGAAGAAATTCACTTTTTAACAAATGAATCTGGAAAAAAATGTTATTCTCATAATATGATGTGCCTTTTAGGACATTTATTCCTGAAAAATGTGTTGTTTGTTCTTGGGAAAAAAAAATGCATTTTTCCGATATATGTGATGGTAGGTCCCAATCATAACAGAGCTTTCTATTGGCCCAAAGTGAAAGTAGGGAAGCGTCCTTGCTTAACCTGTCTTGTTTGTGGGCCGGCTGGTACCCATCAGGGGGTGCAAAGCACCAAAATATGTGTGTCATTGACATCCACATAATAGCAAAATACAATTTAAAAAAATAACCGCGCCAAAATTCTTAAATATAACACCCAATACTTTTCCACAAAAAAATAAAGCATGACTCCTAAAAAAATAAAAGAAAATAAGAGATAAAAACAAATCGAGAAATTGGTGAATTCAAGTGTGCTGAAAGGCGAATATGCAGGGTTCGCTGGATGAACATTTTTAAAATGCAATTACTTATTGACATGATTTTGTCTGAGGACCCCAGTCTGAGAATCACTGCGAGTCGACATTTTCAAGTAAACATTTTACAAAATAAAAACATCTTGTCTTACACCATTTCTGACTTCACACATGAAGAACTTTTTTTAAATTTAAAAAAATAATTAGCACAACATCAGCAAAGCTACGTTAGGATGAACCAAACACGTTGTCATGACAACAACATCCAAATGTCTGAGTAGTCGGTCACCATGGCAAGCGCTCCTTTACAACAGAGTTTGTGGTGAGCGTTTCCAGCGTATCCAAAGCGACGTCGTCATTGTTTTTTTGTTTTTTTTTTTTTTTTACCTTGGCGTTGCAATCTGACATCACAGTGGGACGCCAGCCGAGGAGGCGGAGCTTTCCGGGTGCCCGTCCTTGGCGCCGCCCGCCGACTTCCTGTGTTTGTGTTTGGACTTCCTCAGCATACGCACCTGCGAGCCAGCAAGAGACCCCACCGTGGTCACTTCATTAGGAACACCAGAGATAAACAATTTTTTTTCGAAATATGACTTTTTTTTTTTCTACTATTATTTTGAATTATTTACTTAATTAAATGTAATCAGTTTGATTTGTATTTGCCCCAAATAATAAAACTCAGCTCACTCATCTAATGACAGAAGCCACAAAGTTAAAATTTTAACTTGCCCGGCCCAATTAAATATCGCTGGCGTCAGGCCAAAACCTCCAATGTCCAAATATGGTCGAAGTCCTACTTTTTTTCCCTCCTCCCCACAAATAGATTCTGTACGTCAGTCCCCATATTGAGCTTTTATTTTTGACAAGTGATTGACCAATCTGAAGTTTTGAAAATATTTGCTCTTGCTGGTAATTCAACAAGAGCGCTTTTTTTTTTTTTTTTTTTTTTGTATTTTTACGGAACAGGGAGGTTTGCATTCCCCCGCCAAAGGCAGCTCAAGAGTATGCCGTTTGTGTTTGTTGACCTTGGGTCCAGCAGCGGAGATGATGATGTGTCCTGGAGGTTGCAGCCACGGCTCTCCGTCCACCTGCACGGGGAAAGCTTTCCTGAGCGCTATGCGCATGTAAGTCCCCTGGGCGATCCGAATGCCGGAGCGCAGGCCGCTCTGCACCTGACCCTGCGGAAAGGACGAAGCGGCCCATTAACCCTTTTCAGGGACAGCGGGGACTACAGTAGACAGCTTATCATGTTATCAGGTTACAGGTTGTCATTATTGATGCATGAAAGGGTTAAGCGCCGTCGGCGGCTGTATAGTAACCCATTGGTGGCTGAAGAGTGCGTCTGCTCACCATGTGAACGACGCCGGTGCCGCCCACCACCTCCAGCAGGCCGTCATCCACGCTTTGTTTGTTGTAGCGGGTGTCCGCATCGGACCCCCACAGGTCGGCGCCCGAGCCCCAGCTACAGGCGCACAAGACACGGGGAGGGTGAGGTCACGGTGAGGGTGAGGTCACGGGGTCGGCGTGGACCGAGCTCGTCCTCACCTGGGAATGTTGAGGAAGATGAGGCCTTCGATGTTGGGCAGTGCAACTTGGCGCCCATCTACGTGCAGCTGCAGTTCCCTGTGCAGACTGCGGGTGGCGCTGATCTTCTGCAGGCCCACCTTGACGTACACGCCCTTGTTGTGGAACCTGGCAGACAACAAAACAAAAACAGAGGCTGATGGGGAAAGTCCGCACACATGTTTGTTTTATTTACATGAAGTGCTATTTTCGCTTCACTTACTACACTTGCAGTACAGGAAGCAAAGTGAAAAAAAAGGTGATGCAGCCACACTGCATGCTGGGAAGTCCCCGCAGTTTTTGGTTTTTTTTTTTTTAATACATTCAGGAAGTCTTGATGTCCTCCAAGTATCCCAAAGACCTATTCCTCCACACACGCCTCTTCAGCATGTTTGGTCAAAGGTGAATTGTGAAGAAAGACATGGATAAATAACAAATAAATATATACTGCATATAGTATATAAATTTGTGTCATTGATTGTGACTTGCAGGTTCTTGGGCAATGGCCTGGCAACAGCAAGGAACCATGATCAGTGGTATAAACAACGGAGGATCATTGACCCTGCCTTCAGCAGCCTGTGAGTTACTTTTGCACAAACCTAATCTGTGCTTTCGCAAACAAATAACCACAGCTGTGTTTTTATTATTCTTACATAAAATAGGGTGTGGCACACAAGCAAGGCAGTAAAACCACACAAGAATCCAGTCAAACATGCCCACACAGGACCATGCGTTTTCAAAACGGTCACGCCCTGATGAATGTGATGGCTCCTCTTGCCATTTAAGGATAACAGCCACACTGCACAATATCGCACAATACTTTACGTTGAAAAAAAAAAAAGGACACTGCACATCTCAAACACACATGCAAGCAACGCAGTGTGGAATTAAATTTGGGAACATTTCGCCTTTTTTTTTTTTTTTTTTTTTTTTTTTTTTGTATTTTTACGGAACAGGGAGGTTTGCATTCCCCCGCCAAAGGCAGCTCAAGAGTATGCCGTTTGTGTTTGTTGACCTTGGGTCCAGCAGCGGAGATGATGATGTGTCCTGGAGGTTGCAGCCACGGCTCTCCGTCCACCTGCACGGGGAAAGCTTTCCTGAGCGCTATGCGCATGTAAGTCCCCTGGGCGATCCGAATGCCGGAGCGCAGGCCGCTCTGCACCTGACCCTGCGGAAAGGACGAAGCGGCCCATTAACCCTTTTCAGGGACAGCGGGGACTACAGTAGACAGCTTATCATGTTATCAGGTTACAGGTTGTCATTATTGATGCATGAAAGGGTTAAGCGCCGTCGGCGGCTGTATAGTAACCCATTGGTGGCTGAAGAGTGCGTCTGCTCACCATGTGAACGACGCCGGTGACGCCCACCACCTCCAGCAGGCCGTCATCCACGCTTTGTTTGTTGTAGCGGGTGTCCGCATCGGACCCCCACAGGTCGGCGCCCGAGCCCCAGCTACAGGCGCACAAGACACGGGGAGGGTGAGGTCACGGTGAGGGTGAGGTCACGGGGTCGGCGTGGACCGAGCTCGTCCTCACCTGGGAATGTTGAGGAAGATGAGGCCTTCGATGTTGGGCAGTGCAACTTGGCGCCCATCTACGTGCAGCTGCAGTTCCCTGTGCAGACTGCGGGTGGCGCTGATCTTCTGCAGGCCCACCTTGACGTACACGCCCTTGTTGTGGAACCTGGCAGACAACAAAACAAAAACAGAGGCTGATGGGGAAAGTCCGCACACATGTTTGTTTTATTTACATGAAGTGCTATTTTCGCTTCACTTACTACACTTGCAGTACAGGAAGCAAAGTGAAAAAAAAGGTGATGCAGCCACACTGCATGCTGGGAAGTCCCCGCAGTTTTTGGTTTTGTTTCAAATTAGAACAAAGCTAAGTGAAAGATGAACATTTGTGTTATGTTGACAGTTTATAAAACTTGATTTACTGTAGAAAACTTGAGGGAGGAAATTATTTTTTTGACTTTTCCTGCAGCTGAGCCGAGGAGCTTCTTCTGCTCTTGGTTTGAGGATGACAACAAACATGTCTATTGCCTAAGATTAAAAATAAAAAAAAATTTTTTCAAATTTTATCAATCATGTCAAGTTTTTGAGCTATAAGATCCCCGTTTTCTTAAAAAATATATGAAATAAATGTTTGTGTATATAAATACAACAAAACAATGGAATAGTAACAAGCTTTGAAAACAAACAAAAATAATGCATACAACTAAATAAAACTTATTCCCATGGTTACAAGCTTAAGAGAAAAGCCAGCACCAATTCATTCCTCTGAATTAAGTCTTGGTTCAGAATAAAGTGATGGAAACATTGTTCTTTTTTAATCAAGCTGATGTTGACGATTGGTGTGGTGGGACGTGACATCACACATGGCGTACCTGCTGGTAAACTTTTCCGGGTCGTCTTCACGGGCCTGGTGGAAGTCGAGGCTCAGCTCGGCGTCAATGCCCACTCCGAAGTAGTTGTTCATGTGGACAATCTGGGACAACGATGGACGTCAGCTGACACTGGAATTATTTTACTCCCTTCTGGGGAATTTTGCGCTTCGACACGGGCAAGCAGGCGCACCTTGGGTGCTTCCAGGATGGCGTCGGCGCAGTTCTCGGCAAGGTCCTGCGCGTCCAGCAGGATGGTCCAGCGGTCCATCAGAACCTCGTCCGCCTCGTCCACGCAGGCCAGAATGTGAGACGGGTCTTCACCGCTGTAGCCAGGGCCCCAGCGCAGGACACGGGACAAGTCGTTACCTTTGGGAGGAACATTCGTAGTTGGACACCTGCGTAACGTGGACCACACTCATGCACTCTGGCATTCAGTCTCGCTCACACACCCACACACACACACACACACCCACACATACTCGTAGTCTCTCACAATGACAGCCACAGGCATGCACAGAACACAAACACACACACACACACACACACACACACACACAAGTACACTTGCAGTCACGCACGTCGCACACAGACCCATTGACACAGAGCGCGCATGACCTGTTCCAAGAGGCACGATGCCAACGGGCGGCTCTCGGCAGGCCAGCTGGTGCCGCAGTGCCTCCAGTACGCCGAGCACCCAGCCCACTGTGCCGTCACCCCCGCACACCAACACGCGGAAGCTGGGAATGTCTCGGAAAGTGTGGAGGCTGCACACACGCACACACACACACACACACACACACACACACACACACACACACACACACACACTCACACACACACACAAAGCAATCCTTATAATTTGCTTCCTGTCTCGAATATGACGTTGATCACAATGGTACGAAAGTCACCCTGGCAGCGGTCCTCCATTGGAGAGGTCAAAGACTTGGTGCGGGTTGAGAATCTTGCGGAAGGCATACAGAAGATCTTTGCCTTTCAGGCCGCCGCTCTTTGTGTTGACAAACACCAGCAGGGGGCGCACGTCGTCACCCAGCAGGCTGAGCTGCAGTGGCACGACATCAACAACAGGGATGAATGTTAGTTGCATCCCTTCAACAGTGACAGAACACCTGACCAACATGTCTCATGTGTGTTGTGTTGTTGTTGTTCCCTTTTTGGCCACCGGAGGTCACCCAGTAGCCACTTGATTAGGTACAGTACATAAGCTACAATAAGAGAGCAGGAAATTACAAAACCTGGACACGAGTGAGGGGTCATGATGTCTTCCGTAAACACGCGACGATGTGTTTTATAAGCATGTGCATCATTTACCATTCAAGTCACATTTCCTACTGGAATGTAAATGGTAACTGGTACATAAAAAGATTGGACTGAAAAAAAATACAAAAGGGCATCATGCCCTACAGTCTGAATCTATTTTTTAGGCACATTCAAAAAATTAACAATAATAATAATAATAGATGGACAGGTTGATCATCTGAGCAAGTTACTGTTCCCCCAGTGTACCTGGATGTCCGGGATGACGAGTGACGTGAGCGACTTGTCATTGATGGTCACGTCTTTGGCCAACATGAACACGCGCTCGGCTTCAGCGAAACATGACAATTTCAACGCCACCGCACCTGCACACACACACACACACACACACACACACACACACACACACACACACACACACACACACACACACACACACACACACAAGTGTAGCGCACGAGA
>NW_017805281.1:1573725-1591554 GCF_001891065.2 Hippocampus comes | reverse complement strand
GCGCCCCCACACACACCCACACACACACACACACACACACACACACACACACACACACACACACACACACACACACACACACGTGTACCGCACAAGAGTGATATCATTTATGGCCTGGTCACATTGGCGACCATCTCACCTTGACTTGCATACACGTGGCTGATGTCCGCCAGGTGACCTGCAGACAAGACGAAGATGAAGTCATGGTGTCATGAAGACCCTGATATCATGACGTGTGCATGCACGCTTGTGTGCGCTCACTCTTAGCGCTCAGCTGTTCCTGCACGAGCTTCCAGTACTGCTCTTTGGACAGCAGGGGTGGCATCCCTCCAATCAGCAGGCTCACCTGCACCGTTTGGCTCCGCCTCTCCGCCACATAGAAGCGTGTCTGGTTCATCTGCCACAAAGACGTCTGGGGAAAAACCCACGGACGCACACACATGCGGAACATGTGATATAAGTGCCCACAAAATAGACGTCTCCTTCGTCGATAGAAGACAATCTATGCTAATGCTATGGCTACGTGTCCCTGGCACGCGACTCATTTTAATCACATTCAGTGACAAAATTGATATATAACTGACATGACTTACAAGCTATTGACATGGGCATGGATATTAACTCCTGACACATTTCCCGATGCAACTGACATTTCACTGGCATGTTTCCTGACACCTAACGAACTTGTACTGACACATTTGCTGCCAAGTGACTCATTGTTTGACTGAGACATCTGAAACCTTGCTGACATGTTTTCTAACACATGCTTAACATTTTAGGGGTGTGACTTGTTTCCTGAAACGCGATTGACTTGATCTTTCTGACTCAGATAGGTTCACGTTAACACATGTTAACATATATTTTACGTATCTAATAACGCATGTTCAACATTTAACTAACATTTTTCTTGACATGTCAACAGCGACGTGGCTGATGTGACTGACTTGATTGACACCAGCGGTGACAGTTTCATTCACTGGCAAAAGGCAATCCATGCTGATGCTAGCTGATGGTAACATCAATAACAATTGCTCCATGACTGACCTTCCTGATGTCATGCAGTTTGGCCAGAATGTTCTGCTGCGGTGTCAGCGTTTGCTTCTGCACTGAGGACACACAGAAGTCGTGACCTTTAGTGTACTTTGTAACTGGGAAAAAAAGCCAGAGGCCATGGGGGTCACTGACCTTGTTTGCTGCTCATGAGTACTTCCTGCAAGTCAAATTGTGTCACGCCGTCTTTCTGTAAGGAATAGCAGGACTTTGTTGTTATCATGTGACCGCCTCCTTCTTGTTGCGGAAGGTTCTGTGCTGAAGGTAACGTACATTAAGCTCCAGCTGCTCGAGGGCCTCGGTGAGGACAGATGCCGCCGTGCTGTCCTCAGACACAGACACGCTGACGTGATCCGATCTGGGGCTAAAATGCACACCCACACACTGTTGTTGACTTTGCGCGAGTGCGCGCGCCATCTTGAAAAAGAAGCAGCCTAACCTGGTGACGCCGCCGTACACTTTGATGACCTCAGCGTTGCCCCGTTTGGCCCTCAGCATCCAGGCGTCACCTCCGTCTTTCAGCGAGCCGCTGTTCCGGTTCAGGACATCGTCGCTATGGAGACGCTCAAGTCCGCCCACCTCCTGCAGCTGGAAATGCTGAGGGTCGTCTGGCAGGTAGAAGGCCCGCAACGCCGCCTCCTGTGCCGTGACGCCGACACATCTCAGTGGCATGCACATAGCACCTTTACTGCCATCTCATTGACATGTGACTGACATGTTATTGCTAACTCTTAAAACACCTTCAATCAATTGTATTGATGTGCGGCTAACACCTTAATTGACATTAGGGAAGTAACAGAGATCTTACTGATATGCGATTGACATGTTTGTAGATGCGTTACTGGCACATGACACAAACTCTGGCACGTGGCGTTTGCTGAAATGACATCTCCGAGTGAAATGTGACTGAAATGTAACTGACTCCTTTCCTGGCATGTTGAGCATCTTATTGATATACAATGGATGTGTTTGTAGACACGTTTACTTGATTGTTTACCGTCATGTGACTGATAGGTTGTTGACATGATTTAAGAGCAACTGACATCCAGCTCAAGTGCCCGACTTCTTACTGGCACCTTCACGGATGTGTCTGTGACGTCGTAACAGTTTTAAGGAAGGGAAATTCAACTCGCTGGCGTGATGAGCATCTTACATATTTGATTGACACATGCTTACCGACTGGTTGTTGACATGTCTTATTTGTGACTGAGATTGGATATAAAGTATTCAATGAGACTGTTATTGTTTGTTGATCTTCGTGATGATGACAGACATGCTGTGTTTTCTACCAGAACTTCCTGGTTCCTGGTGGCTCTGACGATGGAGACGAGACGGAAGTGACCGCGCCTGAGGCCGTCGTCGCCGTCATAGACCTTAAGAAACTGTTTGCCTGCATCACAAACCGCAGTTCAATTAGCGGAGTTCCTTTTTTGAAACTCACAAGAGCAGCCGTGCAATAACTGACCATGCTCGGGCGTTGCCGGTTGACCGTCTTTAGACGCCAGAGCGGACGTGTCCACGCCATCGCAGTCATCTGCAGGTGATGTCATGAACATAACAGAACAATATTATCAACATTATGACAATTTAAGACACGAGTGTCAAACTCATGGCCTGTGAGCCGGATGAGACACCCTGCCTCATTTTATGTGGCCCTGCGGGAGACGTCTGGTCCTAACTATTTCATCATTATAAAAACTGTCAACTCATTCTCATTAGGCCTGCATAAGCCACTGGTGTCAAAATCAAAACGATAAAATCCGCTATTTAACTCCATTCAATTTGGAAAAAAGGCGGGCAGGCGTGACGAAAGCAGAGATGCCAGGCAATGAGGAACTACGGCGGGAACATACCCAGCTCGTGGCCGCCAGTCTCCGTGATGCGGAAGCAGTGATGCTTGCTGAAGTTTCTAGATTGGAGGCGCACGCAGGAGGGATGCAGCAGCATGCGGCGCAGACGGCCCAGGGTGCACTGCGGCGCTACCCTGAGATAGCACGCCGCGTGACACTGCGGGGGTGAGAAACAAGTGTCAACACAGATGGCGGCGAACGCTACTCACAACGGGCAAAAGTTCTCTCTGTACTTAAGTTGAAGCAGGGAAAAAAAAAAGTAACCCGCCTATTTTAAAAGTGCAGAAGTCAAATGCAGGGAGGGAAAAGTGAAAGTTGTCAGAAAGAAAAGTCAATTTCAAGTACTGTGAGAAGGTACTTGCACTTTATGACACCCCCCGACCCCCACGGGCGCAGCTACCTCCGCCTACGGCAGGAAGGCACTTCTTACCGTGACGCCGCACCACTCGCACCTCATCCCCGCCAGAACGTCGGATGAGCCGCAGGAGCGCCGGCACAGCTGGCAACGCGCGCCCGACGCCAGGTTGCCCTCCCGCCAGTGGTGGTGAAACGTGTCCTGTGGGCACATGCAACCGCCATGGGCGGAATACGTTCATTTTCCAAATAAAGCGCATCGCGGGAAGTCCCCCGGGTGAGCGGCGGTCACTGACCTGCTGCCGAGTGCCGTCCACGTGACAAAAGCGGCAGTCGGCGCACGTGAAGGCGGCGCAGTCGGCGTGCACGTGCAGCTCGCACACTGAAACCAGAGCAAGAGCATCTCTTGTTTGAGTGTGCTCTTAGCATCCAGGACAAATGAAAATCTATCTAGAGGTGGAACAATTCATCAAATATTCAATAACCAGGGGCGGATCTAGACAAGTTTACCGGGGGTGGCAAAGGGGTGCCTGGAGGTTCAGTTGAACTTTGAACACAACAGCCGATGGGTCTTGAAAATGTCAAAATGCCCTAAAATGGCCGGGAGTGAAGGAGTTTTAAAAGGAGGAACAGTGCGGGAGTAAATTCTAAACTGGTGATGAAAAAGCTTATACGGACATTGAAATTTTAAATTTGCTAATTTATTCTTGACAGATTCATTGACGATAGCTAGGGCTGGCAAGACATTTAGCAAAGCTGGCAGCTGCCGATTGTCTCAAAGAGAGTGCCCGCTGGCTGTGGAACCACCAAAATTGGGCTGACCTTCGCAACGGAGAGCGCCGTTTCCCTCCGTCTGCTTCCTGCAGACGCAGCACATGCGCCTCTTGTGAGTGTCCGGACCGAAGCAGTGGGCCACGGGGATCTGTAGGCGTTAACGTGAACACTGCGGCGTCATCGTGTGATGTCATCAACAATGAGAATGACGACAATGCGCTACTCACCCGTACGGCAGAGGGCGCCATGCTGGAGCACAGCGAGCGAAGCGTCTTCAGACATTTCTCGTGACACATCAAGTTGCACACTGAGGAGAACGCAGAAGAGAACACGCAGTACTGTATATGTTTAACCATAGAATCAAAAGACACCTTTGACACAGAACACACATCACCATGACAACAGAGGGCATATTTCAAACAAGACACATTTTGCCAAGGCAAGGTAGATTTAAAAACGATAGACATCACTAAGCCAACAGAGGACATTCAATGATTATTTGAAAAAAAAAAGTTTATAAGTTTTAACATGTATACAATTAAACACAGGTGTAACATGATTTTCAAATCATCGCATTTTCTTTTTATTTATCTTTAACACGACTTCCCAACCTCATTGGAATTGGGTTTGTATTTAAGGCACAACACATGGTAATGCTATCACCATGGCAACAGAGAAGCTTCAACAACAATTTGGTATCATGTGACAAAAGACACATTTTCATTGGCCAAGGACACACACACACACACACCAACACCAACACCAACACACACACACACACACGCACACACACACACACACACACACACACACACACACACACTAAGACTTCTGTTTCCATGACGACCAGAGGATCCAAGAGAACTGCTTCTCACATTGAGAAACACAAGCACACACTTTCACATTCTGCTCCTCACACGGATGACGGACAACGCGTGTGTTACTGGGCAGAACATGTGTGTACACGTTGTGTGTCTTTGTGAGGACCACTTTTAATGTGAAACAATTGAAAGTGCATTGAGGACATTTAAAAAGACAGTGAGGACATTTAAAGACATGCTGTGAACATGGAAGCATAGGAGAGATATTTGGAGACATTGATCGAGATCATAAGAAGGTTTTGTGTGTATGAGCCACCAGGCATATGTCAGAAGTGGGCGCCACACTCTCCGCGGCGCAAGCAATCGCCATTTTCCATGTTTAGTTTTCTTGGCGTTTTTTTTCCCCTTGGCACTACATGCCACGACTGACAACATGGAACGTGCGTCCTAATTTTTAATCATGACTTGGAAATTGCTCCGAAAAGCAACAAAACATTACAATACTCGCACAAATTATCTATGCTAACCATGTAACAGGCAAAACAATTAAATGCTCTTCCACTAGATGACAGAAGGTACAAAGGTAACCTGTGAATTAAGTTTTTGTGGATCATTCTGTCAAATGGTGATTTTTTTTCTGATATGAAATGTGTGCCTTGGCTCAGTAAAAGTTAGGAAACACTGATCACACACATCAATGGGGTGAATTTTCAAAACACTGCGTGCACTCGTGTATAATACTATCCCTCAATCTTTCGTGATTTCCTTTCAGCAAAAAAATGTGTGTTATTCTCAAGAATACCGGTAGTTTCTTTTTCGTTGAAAAGTCAAGCTAACACTTCAAGAATTAAATTTGTACTATGACCTATGAATAAATCAGCTTACGAAAAGCCTCTCGAAATGCTTTGTTCATATCTTGGGAACTTTTCAAAGAAAGCAAATCTGCAGAAATTGTATGAAATATGTAAGCTGCTAATTTCATCAATCACTTATGAATCAGACATGGGCCTTATGCTATTTCCAGAGGTTGAATTGGGCATAAGTAGAAATGTCCACATAAATTTTGGTGGCAATTGATCATCGTTTTTCGAAATTATGAACGATGTATGTACAGTGATTTTAAAAATGGACAAATTGTGTCCGGTTCCTCCGCTGACTCCCACCAAGACTTTGGGAAGTGGAAGGGAGGCGCGGCTATATTGCTGTCGAGAAAGGAGCGTTTTTGAGAGTAGTTAGTTATTCATCGATTTCTCCAAAACTAATTGATAACATTGAAAATGCAAGCTGATATCATTGTGCTGATCAAAAACTACACACGTTTTTGAGTGAGAAATAGCTATTTGAAGACACGATTAGGACGTTTGCAACAAAAAAACAGTGGGCCGATTGATGGATTCATTTCAGTCTAGACATGCAAACACAACGGAAAGACATTGATAACATTTGAAAACACAGCGAGGATATTGAAAGTGGCAGTTCAGAATCTAAATCAGAGTAACGACGTTTGACGACACAAACGTAATTGTGGTGACCGTTGACATGTTGTTGACATGTTGTTGGTATGTTGTGCTGTACCTTCACACAGGAAGCCGAGCAGCCCCCACAGGAAGTCGCTGCAGTGGTGGCAGAAAGTGGGCTTGGTGAGCGTCACCCTTTTGAAGCTGTGACCAAGAGCGCAAGACTCCTGCTGGCGTTTCTTGGTCCCCGGCGGACTCTCCGTCACGTTCCGGCTACTGTCCACAGATTCCGCTCGAGCCGGACTGCCGTCCGCCATGCTTCGCGTCACGTCACGTCACGTCACAAACATCACGTCACGTCATGTCACGCATGACGTTTTTAACAAAAGTATTAAACGTCCATGCCCACCGCGTTCGAAGCCCGACAGTTCAACACGAGCGCGTTTGGGTCCACGAGGGTACCTTCGAGCTGTGACGTCGCAAGCCGGCGTGGGTCCCGCCCAATTTGCTTCCACAAGATCCCGATCGCGTTCGCGCGGCCGGGTCTCGCTCGCGCGCGCAGTGAATGGTCACGATTCAAGACTTCCGCCTTGGGGCCGGAGGGTTGGGGGTCACGTGATATAAAGCGCGTGCACGCTGCTAGCGTTCACGATTGAGTCCCGCAAGTATATATGGCCTACTGATATATATGTCCGTGCATGGAGCACGAAAACAAAAACGCAGACGGTAACAAGTGGAAAACGAGCTGCTACTTCCGCCGTCTTCTTCGCAGCGTTCATTGAAAGAGAATAAATGCGTCACGTCCTTCCTGCCTTTGCCATTCCCTACTTTCGTTTCCGACACGATGACGTCACTTCTTACTGAATATACTGTATTATTGAAGTGTCTGTCAAGAGCATTTCCTTGTAATTTCCTGTCACCAAGCGCTGAGCTGCACTTACGGAATTTGGCCACGTGGTGTCAGCGTGACTCCGCAAAAGTCAATGGGAGTGTATGAATCGCGTGTGCGTGTTAGTGTATGTACTGTCGTCGTGTGCGCGTGTGTGTGCGCGTGTACGAGTGTATGCGCGTGTGTGTATGTGAGTATGTGTATGTGTGTGTGTGTGTGTGTGTAGCAGGGGTGTCAAACTCATTTTTAACACGGGCTACATCTTATGGTTCCCTTGAAGGGCTGTTATTACTGCAAACCTATATAAATGTGTGCTAGCCTTTTGTTCTCATACATGCAAAACAAAACGATGGACAGCTAATTTTGAAATCGTAAACCAGTAAATTGTTTGATCAACTATTTTTCGATGTATTTTATAGAGGGCATTCATGACAAAAAAATTCCTGCAATAACTCATATTTCCGTGTGTATGAGGGCGCTGGCGCACCGAAATGAGACAGGTCCACACTTATAACGTGTCAATGCCGCCATGGCACGAAATATTCTGTAAAAAAATGTATGTCATCTTCATTCTTGTCGAACGCAAGCCAAAAATTGTGATTACAGTACATTTGGTAAGTGTTTTTAATTGTGGAAAAAAAATAATAAAAAAATAAAGATGCCCTATTTCAGATTGACCAGAGCATGTTATTGTTTCTTGTGATGTACTGTAATTTACCATTTAAATCAGGGCTGAATCCTCGAGAAAAGTAAAGTGCAACCTAAAAAAAGATAGTTTAAATAATTGTAAGATGAACATTACTCTTTGCAAGGAAAATAGATGTCAACATGAAATGCAATACAATGAAGATAAAAAC
Organism: Hippocampus comes; assembly: GCF_001891065.2. Taxonomy (NCBI): domain Eukaryota; kingdom Metazoa; phylum Chordata; class Actinopteri; order Syngnathiformes; family Syngnathidae; genus Hippocampus; species Hippocampus comes. The sequence goes on along the minus strand of NW_017805281.1, from coordinate 1,583,502 downwards.
GTGCAAAGGATTCATTTTGCGACCTTCCGAAAGTGACAGACTAAAAAGTCTCAAACATCAGACAAAAATCCTCCTCGGTTTGAGAAGTTGCGTTTGCAGCTAAAATGTGTTTGTTAGTTTGTTTGTTTTATTTCTTTAATGGAAGTGAAGTGGACAAACACGGCCAACGTAGAAGCCACAGAAGATGAACGTTCAATACGTACAAAATATACTAAAACCAATCGACGTCCGCCTACCTGTTTTGTCCCTCTCAGGCTCCTCCCTCGCTTCTTTCTCCCCTCCTCTCCTGCTCTTTTCCCTCCCTCCCTCGTCTATCGTCATTCTCGCGGATGCTGCCTCCACATCAACACCTCTTTCTCTTTCGCCCGAACTCGCTCTACAATCTGTCTACCTGTCTCTCTCTCTCTCCTCCTCCTCCTCTCCTTCCTTGCATCTTTCCTTTCCTTCGTCCCTCGCTCAATCGCTGCCCCCCTTCCCCTTTTGCGACCCGCCCCCCTCTCGGTGCGGACATGCTGAGGTCGGTGTGGAGATGAGGTTCCGCAATGTGTCCTTCTTGACGCTCTTGTTGTTTGGACTCTGCGGGCTGGTCTCGCTGTCCTGGTACACCGCCTTCAGCTCCTCCAGAGGTAAGAACCCTTGCGCACACGTGACACGCGCACGCACGCACGCCTGCACGGCTCGGGAAGAAAAGAGAGCAGAAGATGGTGCTGATGATGATGAAGAAGAAGTGAGGCTGCAGGCGAGGGAGGGAGCGCTCCATTCATGACAGAAGAGGACGGGGGAGCGCTTGGTTTGTTGGTGTCAGGTGAGGTGGGGGGGCTTAGGGAGACATGACCCTCCACGCTGGGCCGACAATGGGGGCGACGGGGGTATCGGATCCTTGTTTGGGGGCGTGGCAAGTGCCATTGAGGTGGAGATGAAAAAAGGCCAGAAAAGATGGAAAGCGAACATCCCTGATATCCAACTTAAGGTCCACGTATTGGAACCCTCTTTGTCCTCACGAGTAAATAATTCAGCACATCAGAAGAACAAATTTGTCTTCGGGACAAATATTTCGCCTGTGTCACACACTAGAAGCCTTCAGGAGCCTCGTATAGCATCTAAATGCCAACTTGTTGTTTTGCCTTATGTAGTAGTTCTAGAAGTATGAAAAAGTTGTCGTCTAAGTCACATCAAAAAGCATAATATTTTTCGTAAAGCACGCTACTAGAACAACTTTGTCTTAATAGTACTATTTTTTTTTTCCCCGCCGCTAGTGCCACTTTTGGCTTCTAGAATCCAGTTCAACCTTACTGGTGTAAACGACTGGACTCCACTATTGTTGCACTAGTTGGCATGTGTCACAAACTAGTCGCCTCAAAATGCGCACTTACAGTATTGCCTCATTCGTAACATGTCCTACTAGTATCCCAAAGTTGTCCATTTTTTGAAATCAAAAAGCATTCTAGTACAAAGAAATCAGATAAATGGTGAACTGGCTCTCCGTAAAGAACAATAGTTGAATAATGAAGGCACACTAGTAGAACTGTCACTTAGCAATAATGTACATGCCGGACTTGAGGAGAAGAAATGACCTTGGAGGTCATTAATGAAGCGCTTGGTTTGCCCCACAGCACGTGCCGGCCTGCTGCAGCATCTGTGTGATTGTCTGTGTTCCAGAGGAGTGCTTCCTTTTGCCTCAGTGGAGAAGTTAAAAAGCCTGGTAGGGAGGCAAGGGGGTGCGCTTGTTTTGCTCCACTGCACAAAATGCGTCAATGTGGGGAGAGAGAAACAACAAGTGCCTACTCAACAAAGAAGAAGCGTTTGATTTGTGGTGCTGCACATGACAGTTGGTGCTTTGATTGAGATGCAACCAATACTATCGTCTCCAGGGATCACTTGGTTATTCGTACAGCAACTGGCCGGGGAAAGGGGAGCTCACACAGTTGCTGTGACATCAGCTGGAATGGAGAGTTGGCCATGTTGAGGGCAGCAACACTGGAGCGGTGTATTGTGTGTGTGCGTGTGTGTGTGTGTGTGTGTGTGTGTGTGTGTGTGTGTGCGTGCGCGCACAAATTTATGTCTATTTGTCAATGTGCATTTGTAAGAGAGTGTGAGAGAGCATGTGTGCTCCTGTGTTTGTGTGTGTGTGTGTGTGTGTGTGTGTGTGTGTTACTGTTTTAATGTATTGTGTATTTTTGTGTCAATCTTTGAATGTGTTTGTGAGTATTTGTTTGTGTGAAAGAGAGAGGCTTGCAACTGTGAGTGTTTGTGTATTTCAGTGTATTTGGATGTCAGTTCGCACGTGTGAGAGAGAAATTGTCTGCATCCGTGTGTCAGTGAGTGTGTGTGTGTGTGTGTGTGTGTGTGTGTGTGTGTGTGTGTGTGTGTGTGTGTGTGTGTTTGCTGCACGCAGATGTTTCCGGCTGGGATAACTCCAATGTGCGCAACATATCAGGGGACAAGTTTTTCCATGGGGGGGCTTGTTTTGGGATGCGCCGCATACCATCCGGGTGGCGACAGATGTGTTTTTTGGCGGGCGTCCACGGATGACATCACGTGAGCACGAACGTTGACACAAAGACTTGTGAGAAGCACGTGACACTTCCACACCTGAGTGTCACGACACCACCATGCTAATGGCTTGGCACGTCAAGACGGCTGCTAGCTTCAAAATGGTAAGCGGTGTTGGGGTAGTGCAGTCTGTAAACATTTACGCTGCCTTTCTAATTTTGTTGAAAAAGGTCAAGATGAAAAGGTGGAACGGAGGGAAGAAAAGGCAGGGCTCTTTCAAATGATTTCGACTCTACTCTTCCTGTCCACAAGGACTACAAAAAGCCTGCTTGTCGTATTCAGTTTAGTCAGAAAATCACTGAAGAGGCCAAACTTGCACTGTTGTTGAGTAATCATTCTTTTGATGGTAAGGGAATGATGAATGATTCAAAATGCAGGATTCGCTCATTCCTGATTCCTTATTCCATTGATTGTTTCAATTTTAGAGACAACAGTGTAGTCCACTATATCAAAATCCCTCCTTCATGATGATTAGGGAGTACAATGGACCCCCACCTATCATCTATCCATCCATTTTCTGATCCGCTTATCCTCATAAGGGTTGTGTATACATACTGGCGCCTCGGCCTCACACTGCAGAGGTGCAGGGTTCGATATTCCAGCTCCAGCCTTCCAGTGTGGAGTCTGCATGTTCTCCCTGTGCCTGCGTGGGTTTAAGAATAATAATAATAATAATGATGGGCATCAATATTAAGTGATTATTTGCTATTCACAAGAAGATAGCCAGGTTCCGATCCCCCGCAAACAGCGGGGGTTCACTCTATTCAATTAATAGTGTGATTTCCAGTGATGGAACAGTGGAGGTCTATTATATACAGTAAAAATCCTTATATAGGGAATAAGTAAATGATTCCCAGCATAGCCAATATACTGTATGTGTATTTTGTGTATGGCAGCCTTACATTTCAAAAGTCAATGTGTGTGCGCGTGCGTGTCTGTGTGTGATGTTGACAATGCTGTACTGTGTTATACCTTCAGTGGCTGCCCTCCAAAAAGAAAGTAAGCTTGACTTGTTAACAACACAGACTGTGTTTGACTCTGGGGGGGTTAGCAGGCTTGTGGAAGGTAGAGGCGAGTATTGGGGTGAGGTGTGTGTGGGTGTGTGTGTGTTTGTGTGCGCTCTGCAAGTTCAGACAAGCATGCTTGCTGACTTTGGTCTCGGGTGCTTTTTTTCCCCTGTCCCTGGCTGCAAACAAACTACAGCGCTTAAACAATCCTGGACAAAGCACGTCAACATTTCTCCTTCCATTGCGTGAGTGCGGCATACGCCAAAAACCTAACACCTTCTTCCTCCAACGTTCCCAGGAATCAGTTCTAATGAGTTGGCAAACGCTACAGTGGAATCTCGACTGAGGAGTTTGTCCACTCACCTGCAAGTTTTCTGCTTTGTGTTGCAAGGCAAAATATGAATTATGAGTGAGATTCAGTTATGACGTCCCTCGAGTGTAATGTCCTGGCATGCAGGCAAGGAGAGCAAGAGTCGCCTCTTTCAGTCGTGTATGGCAAAGGACAAGTCAATCAAAAATCCAATTTCAACATGGCAACACTTGCAAGGAGCATGGAGCCGTTGCAACTGAGTCTGGCTTGAGTTGGCCACGCGACTTAAAGACACACATCAATTCATTAATGCAACAATACATTTGTTTCTATATCTTTTTTGTTGTTGTTGATTAATTGCAATGTGACTCCACTGGAGGTGATTGACACCAAACATGTGAGCTGCAAGTGCAAAAGTCAAAGTCCTCTTAAAGGTTGTGTGTGCGTGTGTGTGCGTGTGTGTGTGTGTGTGTGTGTGTGTGTGTGTTTTTAGAAGTATATTTAAAGGCTCATCACATGATCTAAATATAATCAGTATTGTGATGCCGTATCCAGGGGCTGTAAGAGACCTGACACTTCAGCTTATAACCACATTAAAACCAAAGCTCGACATTGTTCATGTACACACCAACTTAGTGTAGGTGTACGTGTGTGCCCGAGCGTCATGGAAAGAGTTTTGAACACGTTGATAGTTTTATGTGGATGTTTTGCTGCATTAAATGACTCACTTTGTAGTGTTGTGTGTGTGTGTGTGTGTGTGTGTCATTGCATGTGTGTGAGTGCAGTATTAAATGGAAAGTTGTAATTGTCCTCCGGAGGCTCATCAGTCTCTATGACGACTTGTTGCTTCCTGCATCCATTCTTGTTTTTGCGCTCATAAATGCTGCATGACAACAAAGAGACACACACACACACACACACACACACACACACACACACACACACACACACACACACACACACACACACTCACAAATTAACCAACACGCCCCGCTGTACGTGCGCGTGAGTAAGAAGTGATAAATATTTGACGAGAGCTCAGCTTTCATCTTGAAGGTTTCACCTCTTTTATACGGGCAACGAATCAACTTCATAAGCGTGATTGAATGACACTCCAGCAGCGCGACTTGTTCTGCGTGTGATGATGAAACCACTAATGTCGAAAGAAACATTTGGTCGGCTTGAAGAGACCAACTCAAGATGAAAAATCAGCTCCTCTTCCTCCTACTGACAAACCATCTGTGTGTATGTGTGTGTTTGTTGTCTGTGTGTGCGCGCGCGTGTGTGTGTGTGTGTGTGTGGGTGTGTGTTTTGGCGCGTGTGTGGGTGTGTGTGTGTGTGTGTGTGTGTGTGTGTGTGTGTGTGTGTGTGTGTGTGTGCCAGATGGTGACATGCACACTTGTGTTTGTGTGTTGGTTAGGAGCCAAACGAGACTGGGTGAACGGTTCATTTTACTTGAGAATGTGACACCCCCCTTGAGTGTGTGCACACGCAGTAATCGATGACCATGTTAAAGCTCACACACACACACACACAGACATATACACACACACACACACAGACATATACTGCACACACACACACACACACACACACACACACACACACACACACACACACACACACACACACACACGCACACACAAATGGAATGACTGTCCACTATAAGTCCATTATATCAACATCCGTATGTATTGATTAAGGAGAATTTGATGAATGCATTTAATGCCTGGGTGTCCAATTGTTTTCTTCCAAGAGCCGCATACAGAAAAGTATTCGAGGGCTGGTTCGACATTCTCCAACAATCAAGTAATTGTGTAATATAGTTATTATAGCTTTTTTTTTGGGGGGGGGGGTCATTTTTAACCTCTGTTAAAAGTGATAAGAATTAGGCTTTTTCCATTTTTAGATGTTGGCCGTAGGCCCATATCTCGCTAGAATAGAGCCACCCTTGCCCCTGCCCGGAGCAGATCACCACATTCTGAAGCAAAGCAAGAGTCATTTGTAATAAGATGACCATTTTTAAAGCAGTGTTTACTCGAGGGTCTTCATGATTCATTCATGTGATCCGACCTTGACATAAACAGCAGCAAGTGGAGGAAGACATTTTTGTCCACTGAAACAAAATTATTTTTATTCATGAGGCATTAGAAAGCAAAAAGAAGAACTCTATCTTCAGCGTTGGATTCGTAATCGCTATTCACATTGCGAAGGCGGATGTCACAACCGGCCCACTTTTTCAACACCCAGGCCATGTGGAAAGTTATTTTTGTATATGCTAAGGGCTGCTAGGGACTCATTTATGGGTTGCAAATGGCCCCTGGGTCACAGTTTGGACACCACTGCTGAATCATTTCAGCCTGAGACGAATCCACCATCTCAAGCCCAGTGTATGAAAATACTTTGTTGTGATTCAGGAGTAAGGAATGAAACTCAACATCATGACTGCCATCTGGCCCGAGAGAAGAAGGAAGGTCAAACAGTCGTTTGAGAATTATAGTTTACTTTACTTTATTACAACATACTTAATGACTTTTTTTAAAAATCTTACACTCAACAAATACTCTATATGTTAGAAACAAAAAAACTCGAACTAATACTAATAAAAACTAAACTAAAACAAAGAACTTTCAAAGAAAATGCACGCTAATAAAAACTAACAAACCCGCCCTAAAAACTAATTAAAATGGAGCTGAATGACAAAAATAGAAGTCAAAATGAAATAAAAACCAACCATAATGAAAACTCCAAAGATTTCAAGGAGCGACGGTCTGAGTGAAAATGTTGATTAGTCGCCGCTTATTGGAGACACATGTCACTGCAGCTGAGTTGAATTCAATCCACTTTGATCCAGTCTGGTCCAGTCCAGTCCGGTCTCGTCCTCCTCTGAGAGAAGGTGTTGTGGAATAGTGACTGGCAGGTTGTGACAGGCGTGGCGCTTGAGGCGGCCTTCAGGCGTCTGCATGGACTTGAGACGTTTGGAACAGTGATGCTCTGTTCGGCGTCTCGGCTCGTTTCCTGTTTAACAGCCTTGACACACACGGCAGGCACACAAGGGATGCAGTATACCGGTCGGCAGCTGTGTAGGCCGTGTGGTTGTGGAGAAATGGACTGGTCGCCAGTTAACCTCAGGGAGTGTCGAGAGAAATGGCAGAGGTGGTCGCCACACAATATCAGGCCACATATACACCCTCCATTTGACTGGTCTCCAGTCCATTTCAGGGCGCCTAGACAAATAATGGATTGAGCGTCCTTTTTGTTTGTTTGTTTTTTTCCATTCTCAAATCACCTGCTGAAGACGAGCATCTCCAAATATGCGTGTGTGCGTGCATCATCGAGGTGCGGTCACCATGGCAACCGCATCCCCATCAACCAATCAGATGGAAGGTCACTTCAGGGTCAAGTGCTGTCAAGCTTCAGCTAAGTTCAAACGCTTGAACTCTGATGCCCTGGGTCACACGCTATGCCGTCATCTTGGATGCCGACATGCTGGTGATCTGCTGACCGACCGCCCCTCGCTGGTCACTCGGCAACACAACACATGTTGATGTGACTGCGCGAGCATAGGCACACAGGAAAGCATGATCTTATAGACAGGAAGTACAGCCACGCCGCTATGCCAACAGGAAATGGATGCTTGGTGCATAGAGGAAATGAGCTGTCCCACCCAGCTACACAATGCATCTTAAATACTTCCATAGAACACTTCCGAAATACTTCAGAAACGTGTTGAAAGTCACAGTAATAAAACTCCAGTTGGTCAGCTGTAAATATTGAAAACCTTTCCAGCTTGGCTGCTGTCCACACGTTGGCACCACATTTGAATCTTTGGCATGACAATCATCCCTTTGGAAACAATGACCTGATTGTGTGTGTGTGTGTGTGTGTGTGTGTGTGTGTGTGTGTGTGTGTGTGTGTGTGTGTGTGTGTGTGTGTGTGAGCTATGACTGACTTTTGCCATGAGAAAACCTTGCAACCAGACCTGTCCAAATTTTGATTGCAGATCTCTGCACTAGAGCATGTGCAATAGTTTTGATGCTTTGCCTTTCATGGTCCCATTTAACAACGTTTGACTTTCCTGGAATCATGTTTTTCTTGCTCTTTGATGACATGAAAGCTGCTTATAGGACTCTCACGTTAGGACCACTCACTCACATACATTCAGTCCATACTGTGCATAATAAATATCATGTAATCCACTAACTGCACTCATCCTCATAAATGGACTGTCATGTCAACTCAGTCTATTCACTTTAATCCACATGGGAAAACAGATGTTAGTACATGTCACATTCTTGTTTATTTAGTACTACTGACAATGACAAAAAGTCTGGTCCATGGTCTGGGGTAATGTCCTGCTCTGTGTTCTGACCTATGTTTTCATCCCTATTTAGGTCTATGGACATTCAGATTCAGATTCAGAAAACTTTGACATGGCAATGTTTAAGTCTGTCTGTTTTATGATTTGTCTATATTCTGTTTCATAGTCTGGTCTATTGTCTGGTCCAAAGTCAGGCTATCTTTTGGTCCCTGGTATGGTCAATGTTCTGGTCCATGATCTGGACTATTTCCAGGTCTATGCGTTGATGAATTTGGCTAAATTCTGACCCAAAGTCTGGTAAATGTTATGGTCTACAGCTTTGTTTAGACCTATGTTCTAGCATAGTGGATACTCTGGTCTACATCCTGCCATGTGGTCTTGGCTATGATGGGGCGTACTTGTTTTTTACTTGTCTATAACCAGATCCTTAGTGTGGTCTGTGTCCTGATTCATGGTCAAATCTACATTTTGGCTCATGATCTGGTCCATAGTTTGGCCAATGTTGCGGTTCCTGGTCTGGTCTTTTTCCTATTGTCGAGCAGGGTCCTGGGTCATATCCTTCCTTAAATTCTGGTCTATGTTCTTGGTTATGTTGGGATCTGTGTGCCTACAATCTATTCTGTAGTCTTTCTGGTCGATCGTGTGTTCTGATCAATGCTCAGGTGCTGGTCTTTGTTCTATGGTCTTCCATATGTTCTGGTCCATAGTCTTGGCGATGGTCTGACAATGCTCTCATCCATAGTCTAGTCAAATTTGTGATTAATGATCTTGGCTATTGGCCTTGTCCGTATTCTTGTTCACACAGTGGAAAAAAATGTCTTTTGAATGTTGTTATATAAAACATACATATGATGAAAATGTGGTGGTTTCTTTACTTCATGGACAAGAGGAGAAAGTGCCATCAGTTGAACAAATTTTAATCACGGGCGACCAATGATGAATTTTTGAGTGCTCTCTGCTATATATTTTAGTCCATAATCAGGTCTAAGTTTTGGTCCATGGTGTAGTTGATGTTCTGGGCCTGGTCTGGTATTTGGCTATGGTCTGACACAGTTATCGTCCATAGTCTGTTCTCCATTCGTTGGGTTGTATGGTTCTATAGCGTAGTTTGTATTCTAGTCCATACTCAGCTCTCTGTTCTGATCTATCGTCTGGGCTATATTCTTGACCATGATCATGACCATGTTGTTGTCCATGTTGCAGTCTTTCAGGCTGATGCTATGTCAGGCACCAGAGACATGGACATGGTACCCCATTTATGATTTGGGACTTGACTTGACATGTTGTTCATGTTGTGTGGCTCAATTAGGAGATGTGGTGGACATCTACCAGCGGGAATTCCTGGCCTTGAGGGAGCGCCTGCACTCGGCCGAGCAGGAAAACCTGCGCCGTTCCAAAGAGCTCAACCTGGTCCTGGATGAGATCAAGCGGGCCATCGCCGAGAAGCAAGCGCTCAGGGACATCAACAGAACCTGGAGCAGCCTCTCCGGTCTGGAAATCCGCAAGTCACACACTCTCACTTCCTCATGACCATTTTCGATAGTGCTTGTCCTCATTGGGGTCAAGGGTCAGCTGGGGCTGCCCCC
>NW_017805281.1:1523725-1571225 GCF_001891065.2 Hippocampus comes | reverse complement strand
CCCTCCTTTGATGTCATATGGCTGGTTGTCAAGGCGACAGCAGTACAGCTTGCCGATTGGCTGACGTGACGTTTGTGGAACAGGTGGCGCACCAAGCAGAACCTCGACTACTGTTTCCTCATGATGTACGCGCGCTCCAAAGGAACCTACTACGTGCAGGTATACACACACACACACACACACACACACACACACACACACACTCACCCACGGGTGCACGCTCACTTGCGTGTGTGTGTGTGGTGTGTGTGTGTGTGTGTGTGTGTGTGTGTGTGTGTGTGTGTGTGTGTGTGTGTGTGTGTTCGTGCGTGCGTGCGTGCGTGCATCAGCTGGAGGACGACATTGTAGCGCGGCCCACCTACTTGAGCACCATGAAGAACTTTGCCTTGCAGCAACCTTCCGAGGAATGGATGATCCTGGAATTCTCGCAGCTCGGCTTCATCGGTAAGTCTTGACCAAGAAATTGGCAGCAGTAATCATCAATCCACCACCTGCGTCAAAAATGAATGAAGCTCAACTGACGCGCAACCAGTTCAGGGTGTACCCTGCCGACGGCTAGAAGACTGCTGGGATAGGTTCCAGCACGCCCTCAATCCTCGTAAAGATAAGCGGCTCGGATAATGGATGGATGGATGTTGTTTATTTGGTACTGTTAATATGATAAAACAAACAACTTTACCACAATCAAGCAATATCACACAAGGGAGTGAAGCGGATTCAGTGCAATATCACACAAGGGAGTGAAGCGGATTCAGTAACTGGTTGGGGCTTTTTTTTTCCAAAGTAATAACAGATTTGTTTGTCAATGTCTTATTTTGATTAAACGCAAAAGATAATCAGCAAGCTCAGAAATCCCAATCATAACTGTTGAGAGGCTGAAATCGGAGGATTCGGACAATTTTAAGGTTAAACAATGGTTCTGAACTTTTATTCGATTGTTCAAATAGCTGTCCATTTATTTGACAATCGAGATTTGTCGATAGATCGATTAATTTTGACAATCTGATGTAGAGAGAGAGAGAGAAAGAGATGTGTGGGCATGTGTATTGATGATATACATAATGCATATCGAGATATGCAGATGTAATATATATTCATGTGGAACAACACCAGTGGGACACTGACTCTGTACATTTGCACGCGCGCAGGTAAGATGTTCAAGTCTTCCGACTTGTCTCTGATCGTGGAGTTCATGTTGATGTTCTACAAGGACAAACCCATCGACTGGCTACTGGACCACATCATGTGGGTGAAAGTCTGCAACCCGGAAAAGGACGCGGTCAGTCCCCCGATTATTCAAAACCTCCTCACCGTGACCTCATACATTTTCCCTTGTGCCAAAAAAGCTTTCCACGGATAGAGGAAACCTCTTCCATGTCATCTGGCAAAGACAACATGCCAAATGGGGTAGTTATATGAGGTCTATTTTTTTGGGAAGGAACGCAGACCTGCAGCCGTAATTAACACTTATAGCAAGTGAGCTAACGACCCAAATGGGTTGAAAGATTAATTTGTTCTCCTCTACTGTCTTAACTTGAATGTGTGAAGGGTCCGTTGAAAAGCTATTTCTGTATATGAAATAAATACCTGACATGGCTGAAATTCAGAAAGAGCTAAAATGAAGATCGGCTCGAGTGTCGCTGGGGTTTATGGCACACATGTTGTTTTGATGCGCAAACATCAAGCTAGCACATTGTAGCCTCTCCAAGGGTGTCTCGCAAAATGACTCAAAGACAAGCCAAGCAAACACTTTCTGTCTACCTGTGAGGAAAATGAATGCGTTCCACAAATCCGATGATGGAGTTTTCCGTCACAGCGTACGTCACAGAGGCTACTATGTCTGGCGATCGTCTCCGTACAACTTTGTATGACATCCGCTCCATTTGCCCTCCTATGCCGCGGGTTCTGCTGGATTCATTTGGATTTCCGTGAAGCAAATGTACAAAAGTTTTTTTAAAAATTAAACTTTTTGGTACATCTGGTGCTGCACCTGTAAACACAAATCGTTTGCTGTCATTTTCAGTTTGATTCAAGTAAGCCCTGGTACACACGTAAGGATTTTTCACATGCTTAAAGATTGGTTTTATTCACCACCGCTTCCTTCTTGTTCAGTCGGGTGCGTCGTTGTTTGGCTACATTGTGTTCACGTGAAATGGCTCGAGTATCGTTGGCTTTCACCACACACGTGAAGATTTTTGGTCCCAAATATTGAACACATTTCGTGTCTCAGATTTTTGGCGCTGAGTGACTCATTTGGACCAGATCATCAGTTCAAATCCACTATGAACAGACCTCATATAAAAGTATCATCTTGGAGAACAATCTTAGAAGACAAAAGATAGTCCGGTGTTTGATGTGCTTGATGGCAAAGGGGCAAAACTGGCAAGAAAGCACCCCGATTGTCTATGGATGTGTAGACCGGGCCTAAACTTTCTACTTGGAAGTCCACCACCGCCTATCTTTCATTGACATTATGAAAATGACTGTCCCTATTCTTCTTGTTCCACATCAACCATCACAACCATGCAAACAAAGCTTGTCATCTTGTGTTTCCCCAGAAACACTGCGACCGTCAAAAAGCCAACCTGAGGATTCGCTTCAAGCCGTCGCTCTTCCAGCACGTGGGAACGCACTCCTCGCTGGCCGGGAAGATACAGAAACTCAAGGTGACGAACGTCGCCATCAACAGAAACGTGAACGTCAACACCAACGTGCGGGTTTTGCCTTCAGGACAAGGACTTCGGGAAGCAGAGCCTCCACAAGGGTCACGCCAACCCGCTGGCCGAGGTCACCACCAGCCTCAAGACGTACCAGCACTTCACCCTGGAGAAGGCCTACCTCGGCGAGGACTTCTTCTGGGCCTTCACACCAGTGGCGGGCGACTTCATCCGGATACGCTTCTTCACGCCCGTGCGCATCGAGAGGTTGGTGCGCAGCCCCTTTTGGGGGGTGGGGAGGATGGGGGGCTTGCTTCGAGATGTTTATTTGTAACTTCCAATCGAAGTTGACTGGAAAACTGACACATAAAACAAAAGATAATTAAACGTTGGGCATTTAAACAACAGCCAAAGTACACTGGGAAAAAAAAGCTTTGACGTGACATAAGTTAAACATGTACAGTACATCAATTGCACATGATAAAAATGCTCTACAGTCGCATTATTTATGATGAAAAGGTGTGAGAATTTGTAAAAAAAAATATCTTTATATATGTCTCTTTATTTTTATGAAACTCGTGTCACAATGTCATCTCATACAACCACAAAAAAGATAATGTAGCTATACAGTTGTGGGATGACACTGTTGTGCATCTGTGTGCCAATGAGAATATTGAAGAAAAAAAAAATTGTTAATCACATTTTACAACTTTCACGGACAGAGGTTACTACAGTGGACAGCTAATCATGTTATCAGGCTGCAGGGTGCAAAAAAAAATAATAATAATAATAATTTTAAACTAAAAGGACTGCTTTTTCAGTGCATATGATTCCACCTAACCAAAGTATGCTATGGTAAAACCTCATAGACAGGCAAATGGCCATTAGCATAGACTTTAAATCTTCAAACAACGGCCACTGTCACACACACACACACACACACACACACACACACACACACACACACACACACACACACACACAGCACCAAAAAACATACAAATGGAGCTAACAGAAAAACTCACGTGCGCACTGTGGCTGTCAGGCGGACGCAATCCTCGCATCTCCAAAATCATAACTTCTCAGGAAATTCAAACCAAAGCCATCTTGCTCGGGTTACCAAACATCACATTGTTCACAGTTGATATGACACTTCGTATTTCTGTGCTCTAACATTAATCCGCCACCACTCCAGAATGAAATGGAATCCCTATTTCAATACGGTAAAAAAAATGGTGATACTTTCATTTTGGACATCTGTGTCATATGTTGATGTTGCTAAAACGTCATAAACATTCCAGGTATTTCTTCCGAAGCGGGAATATTGAGCATCCGGGAGACAAATTGGTCAACACGTCAGTAGAGGTTCTCCCGTTTGATGTGAGACTTTCAATTCATCTTGCAAACAGAATAAATGAGGAATCCAGAGTGTGACGTGGCCTTCTTTGGCTGTTTTCTAGAACATTCAGGCGGACAAAGAAGCTCTGACAGACGGGAAGGACAAAAGTCAGAAATACCATCGCACAGAGGATGGATTCATCCGAATTGGTCAGTCAACATCTCCTCCGCCTCCTCCTCTTCTTCTTCTGCATTTGATGCATTCGGAATCATTCACTCATTTCCTACTTTTGAATCACCACAAAGAGATTTTAAATTGACATTTTATGGAACTATCCAAGTCCCACGTATAAAAAGTAGCCTAAAAAGTGAAATACAACTAAACTGTTCTTCTTTTCCAATCACAACTTTGATGTCCCATGAGGATGTCGTTGACCAACATATGACATCATAAACAACATGATCCCAACGTTTGAATGCTTCATGGTTTTGAAAAATGATCCTTGCGGGACTCCTCCACTCACAAGTAGCATCACACGAAACCCACTATTGACCCCCTAAACCACCAAAAAGCATCAAAACCCACCGAAAACCATCAATATGCTCTCTTATTGAATCAGATGATTGCGTGTGTGCATGTGCGTCAAAAGCAATAAAACACACACATCCCAGCAGCAGCCATCAAGGTAATCCCATTAGTGCTCACATGCTTCCTGGAGCGGGAAGACGACCTCACACAGGGAAGCACGTGGATTATGATGAATGCTGACCCTAACCTCAGCCGCCCACACCCACCCACCGCCATTACCACCATCAACATCAGCCCATCCCCAGAACGGCTGAGCACTAATCACACATAAGCATCAGCTTTGCTTTAATGGACGAGCATGGAATACTCCACGTAAGGTCTCCTAATGACACACGCAAACATTATATACGGCACATACCTCAACTCAGCGGTGGGTGGTGTTTGATTCGACTGTCCATTCAGATTTCTCAATCACAACGGAATCTTCAGTTTCTTCACAATCTGGTCGTGCTGGTTAGCAGGGCACGAACCGAGTAGTCAACTTTATCACTCGGCCATGGCGATTGGAGATTGAGCTTGATTCAACATTTGCATGTTTTGGCAAGAACACGGCCCGCCTCGCAGGAATTAACACATGGTGGGTTTGCGCCATAGGGGTTCTTCAAGACTCTGACAATGTTTGACTAAAAAAACGAGACCCATAGCATGTTTGCTGCGATGTTTGCAAATAGCAGGAGGAGCGCTTGACATGTGCCGGGATAATTTCAGTGTGTGGGATAGTGTATTAAGAATTCAAGAGATGGCAAGGCCTATTCCACAATGCAAGCTTTCATTCACAACCGCAGCGCCTCCTGGCAATACTCGGCCATCATCAGCGTAAACATCCTGGAGCTGCTAAAGTCAGGCCTTCAAAATGAAAAGCATGCTGGCGCCACCTGGTTGAAAAATCCATCTTTTTTGATTTTTTTTTTTCATCTTGACTGGTTCTCGCTCACGCATTCAAAAACGGAAGACAATTGATATGGACTCATTCATTCATGCATTATTAGCGACCAGTCAAGGTCACGCTCCGAATGTCATTGCGGAGTAGTGAAGTCAACGACATCCTCTGATTGGTTGTTCAGAGAAAAACTGGACTCTCCTCTGAAATGTCACCCAATCGCCATTCTTTGTAGCCAGCTCATCCTTTCTTCTTTGGTTTCTTCTTTTTATCCTCCAAATGAGGTTTTCCTTTCCCGAATGTGGTTTTAAATAGTCCATCTTGGTCAACCGTGGTCCTTTGAAGCCCTCCAACACTCTTTTGTGATTAAAGCACTCCTATCCCACTGAGCGGCGAACAATTGTGAGTGTTTTCGAAGGCAGCGGTTGTTGCGTTCATTTCAGAGTTTGTCAGCGTTCGTTCATGGTCGCAAAAGTTCGCAAAGCGGTCGCCAGACGTTCGCCTGTACTCTTCTTGTCGCAGGGGAAATTTGAACATGTTCAAAAATTCCTTGCGGCAATCACGACAACAGCATTAGGCGAACGTTTTGGCGAACATTTGCGACCTTGCACGAACCCTGACGACCTCTCATGTGAGCGCGCATTTTTGTACCTTCGCCAACAGTCGCCATTGTTTCCCCCTCAGCAAGAGAAGGGTTAAAGGGCCATATAAACAAACTTGACTTGCAAAGCCAGCTGCACGCATGAATGCATTTCATCATCAGCATCTCTGGTGGCTAATCTTTGTACTTGATTGAAAAGTTTGATGTCTCTGTAATGTTCAAAGGTAAATATTGATTGTGAAGTGCTCCAGATGATTTTGTACACTCCCAATGGTTTGTATTATTACCTTGGAATGATAGTGAGGCGATAAAGAGGTGGATTGCGTTGGGCAAGTCCCCACTCACGGCCCAGGCATCAAGTGTAGCACAGCCCGCCGCTGTCCCTGCAGAAATCAATAGATATAGTGAGAAATCTCCCAAAAGGCTTTTAGTCCGCTCATATTCCAACGTAGCGTATCGAACCCATTGATCCTCTTCTCACTGTGTCGTCTTCTCTCAGGAATGTTCCAGAAAGGCATCGCAGAGGGGGAAGTGGATCCCACCTTTGGACCCTTGGAGGCCATTCGCCTCAGCGTCATCAGCGACTCTCCCGTTTGGATCATCCTCAGTGAGGTCGGACTGCTCATGCGTTGCTTCTTAGAATGCAAAGGACAGGAATCCAATGGGTTCATTCCTGGAAGTCAACATCTTCCTACCTGGAATCTAACATTTTGATCAATTCATTTCCGGAGTACAAATGCTCAAATTGAATGCATTGATTCCAGGGATGTTCCAGGAAGTGAATGTGTTGATTCCTGCAGATCTCTCCACACCCAGAATTGATCTTGTTACAACACCAGGGATTGAACTTGTTGGTCCCATGAATTTGACCCGTTATTTTTTTTATTTAATTAATTAAGTTAATTTGATTCCCTGGAATTTAACTCATTCATTTAAAGAGTTCATTCTGGAAATTGTTGTTCACATGTTGAATGCAACATTTAATTGCAATGAAAAAAAGTCCTTTGAATTGACTTCATTTGAACATATTACAAGAAGGGAAAATTATATTAGTTTACTATGTTTTGATCATGTATAACCTTTGTACATGATCTAATTATTCAAGGAATTTAATGTGATCATATGTGAAATTTAATGCTTTAAATCATATTCAATCTGTTCATACTATAAAAGAAATCCCTTTTAAGACCTAAATTAAATTCCTGGAATTGATAAGTCTCTTCCTGGAATTGAACACGTTAGATGCATTTAAAGTATACGCATGTGGAATTTACATTTTAATTCCTGAAATGTAAAGCATCAATTTCTAGAATTTAAGATTTTAAGTCTGCATGTGTTGATTTGAAAATTTTTAATCACGATTTCTTTCATCGTGTGATGATGATGATGATGATGATGATGATGACCATGAATGTGATTGTTTGTCCTGTGTGTTTTCTGTTGTCTCCATCAGATTTTCATCAAGAAAGTGGAGTGATGAGTGAGCGGGGTACTCTGGGTCTTGAGGTCTCTGTGTCTTGGGGCTCTCCTTCTTGCTCAGTCAAGCCTCCCAACTTCCACAGTGCCACAGCGCCACCCTCTGGTTGCGTCTGGCCCCTGCAGGTAGAAAAAGCTCAGTCAGATGACGCAAGGTCACGTGACAAGAAGTTGAAGTCATGTTGAACGTTCTGACACCCGAATGGCGGTTGGGGAAAGACCGACGTCGGATGATGATGGTAACGTTGATGACGGTGCCATTTTCGAGGTCTTATTCTCAGACCGAAGCCACCTGGATGTCACGCGTAGCCGATAGTCGCAATCCTTTGCTGAGACTGACACTGACAGAGGTGACATCCTGCGAAGACGTTCCTTGGCTTCCTCGTCCAAATGTTGGGGATGACTTCCTGTGTGCCTTCACAAGGCTGTACACTGGACAGTCAGACGCGCGGACTGACTGACATGCAATTCTCACTGGAAGAGCGACGGTCCACATGACATCAGATGACAACCTTCTCTGCTCCAGTCACGTGACAGACGAGAGATGTTCACATGACAGCAACAACACACATAGTTGGAAGGATGCCATGGTGATCCCCGCTCAGAATGAACTCTTTGCTGTACTTTGTTGGAAACTACTTTGTACTCCCAACTGTTACTTCAGAAGAATTACTCCGCTTTAGAGAGGTACTTTTCTGTACTTGACACTTTTCTACTTTTATGTCACGTCTAGTTTCTTGTCATATCAGTAGCTGATGAAAGGATAAATTATTAAAAGAATCATCAATAAATATGTTTGAATGTCATTGTCTTCTTGTTTCAATATAGTTTGATTTACAAACAACTAAGTCGTTTATTTCAATTTGTTTAAAACATTTCACTAGCATCATTACAATCATTTTTAATATTCACAGAAATACTATTCTGTAATATACCTTGACTTCAACTAAAGCAGGGGTGTCAAAACTCAATTTTGTCACGGCTCATCAAGTACAACGGATTATTCAAATATTGTTTAAATTACTGTAATGAGGGGTTTGGTAACAAGAAAATGCTGACAATATCTTTCTTGTTTATGAGATTTGAGAGTTAAAAATTTTGGTCGAGATTTTAGCAAGCAATTGCTAAAGAAATTGGCATGTTTGATTTGCTTACATGGGCCACATAAAATGGTGTGGTGGGCCAGATCTGGCCCCCGGGCCTTGAGTTTCACACCTGTGTACTAAAGGCACAACTACTTATACTGTACACGGATATCTCTGCACTGTGAGGTCGAGGCGCTCACCATTGGACCACCCTCCACTTATACAAACCCAATTACAATGAAGTTGGGACGTTGCGTTAAACATCAATAAAAAAAGAGGAGAATGATTTGCAAATCATGTACAACATATGTTTAGTTGAATATACTGCAAATACAAGATATTCAATGTTGAAACTTACGGAAGGGCCAATGAAGAAATAAAAGTAGAAACCGATACTTTCTTTTGAGCAAATAATAGTTAACTTTGAATTAACGCTTTCTGTTATTAACATTGCAATTTGTTTGTATGTATTCTTTTTTTTTTTACATATGCACAAACATGAATAAAACAATTATTTCTGGCCTGAAACATACTTAAATAAAACATTAATATATTTTTTTTTAAAACGAAACGTTGTAACGGACGCTTCCGACAACCCGCTGCAACGACCAATCAAGCCTCGACATCCATTGCCAGCTTGACCAATCAGTGCCGTCCACGAGTTGCAGCTCCCCGTCAAACCAATCGGCCGGTGACAGTTGACAGAAAACGTCACGGTGTCCTTCTCGTCGACGAATCAGAAGCAGGCAGGGGCGTTCCAGACAACTCTCCAATATTCCCACGTGATTCTCGACGGCAGTTCCAGAGCAGGCGGCTGAGGTGAGTTGATTTGTCCAAATAAATGGCGGATGACTGCTACACGCGCTCAACGGGTCGAGTCTTTTAAAGCGTTGGTTTACGCTCTGCTTGTGTACACTACATGTGTGTTTCGTGTTGTTGGGAGAAAGTCGAGGTTTGGGCGTTCGATCGAGAAGCTAAGTGAGGTTAACCGAACTGGCCCGCTAATGCTCGTGTGCTACGTTATCAGAACATGTCGCTCGTTAGCCAGCTAACTGCTCACTACTGGACGATATAACTTCCCGACGTTCACTCGAGTTAGGATAACGAATTCAGCCTTGGCTGGCACGGCAGATAAGTGACAATAAGGCAAGGCCCGGCTAAGATCAGAGCTAGCCCTTTTAGTGTCGGGGCTACTGCATTGCGTTTTTCAACTATTAATTTTTACTGTGTATTTATCAATCTACATCCTTTTTGTCCACGATTTTTCATGTTTTTAAGAATAGCCCCTTGCCATGCGAGGGGGTCCTTTCAACACATAATTAGGGATGCAACGATAACGGGAATATTGAAGTTGCCAGGATATCCTCGTCGTCATGTTACATATTAAAAGCGGCACATCTCTGTCAAAAAAAAAAACGTTACTTTAAACCTGCCTCATCCGAACACAGTATTGTGAACTGCGAAGACCCGGATACATTGCTCTGCTGAGCCAATAGGGAAGCATGACAATAAAATGACTGGGCATGTCTATTTTGTTGGTCACTGTTATGGACAAAAACACATTATTTTGCTTTTGTTTCCAATATCATATTTTAATTTCATAAAATTAAATTTAACATATCTGTGATTTCCACTTAAAAATGCATTTATTATGACTTAACACATAAATATTAAATTTCCATTGTGACTGGTTGAATATATGTTTGTGGACCAGCAGACCCCGGTCATTTTGTTTTTCAGACAAACAAAACACTTTGTCACACACAAGTTCCAAACATTTACAGGTGTGTAAAGGCCTGTTCCTCATCCACATGCTAGGAGGCAGTGTTGCTGTCACCATTGAATAGAAACAAGTCATCTCCTAAAAGCCCCTACATGAGCTTCTATTTAGTGTTGATTTAGCACAAGTCCGGAAACAAGATATGACTGTCATTTGTTTGCCTCAACCTTGCTTTGTCTTGACATTGAAGACCTGCTGTTGCTGCAGGGGTATAGAAGAAAAAACAGCAGCAGGTCTTCCATTTTGAATAAAGGAGGAAATTAAAACCGTTTTTTCGATTCACTGATTCATCTACAAAATAGTTGAAAGATTAATCGATGATCAAAATAATTGGTAGTTGCAACCCTTATTTCCCCATATGGTCAGTTTAGCCAAACAAAACTGCACAACCATAAATACAGTTCTCACATTTAGCCATTTCTTGTTTTCCCTCCAACAGCGATACAACTGGGATTCCTTATAACGTTAACGTTAGCAGTTTTTGCTTTCTTTGGCACCATACTGACTTAATTGTTAATTTAGAGGCACCAAAAAAAAAAAAAAAGCACAATTAAGCCAAAGTTTTTGAACTCAGGCCAAATTTCTTGGAAAATGTCTGTTTGGACACGAGGTTGCAAGCTAGTTTGGGATGAGAAGTGAACTTGGTACTGCCCCTTTGAGAAAGTGATCTGTGGCACTATTGACTGTTAGAATCTGTGAGAGGGTTGCTAGGAGACCAGAGACTGGTCCACATGTTTGGATCCAGTCTGTCCGGTGGATCTGGTTCAGCCTGGTCAGCGTGCACGTTGATTCCAGGAAACTTGAATATAAGGGGGCTGGGGGTATTCATACTGATATATGTATTCTTTGTGGTTTTAATACTTCTAGGCTTTTGTCTGATCAACATGGTTGTATTTCTTGAAATGTGTTTTTCTCTCAATCATTAAAAGGTTATGGGTGATTTCAATTTCTGGTAAATGGGCGCAGTTGTCTCGGTAAACTATTTGGAATTTTCTCATCACGGATGAGAATGGAAGATGCAATACGGCAGTACACTGTAACCTAATTTAGCGGTGTGCCTATGTAGCGGCCATGTTGGTCAGGCGGAGCATTCCTACTCACAGTGCTGTATCCACGTTGAGAATCAAATCAAAACTCGTCCTCAACTGATTTTCATGGCATTTATGTTTTTGTCCAATGCTATGATGTTTCAAAGCACATTCTAATATTTCAGAATGTTTGTGGGAAGGGGGTGATGGGGGGACCCCCAATACATTCTTGTTCCTTTTTAGGTCAAGGTAACCTTTTATTGTCAAATATGCCCTATATACAACATACAGCACAGATGAAATATCTTTCCTCTCAATCCTCAGTGCAAACATGCCGTGTATTAAAACACACACAGCTAAAGATAAGGCAGCAAACTACACTGTATAAAAAGATATAAATATATAACTCAAAACAACATAACAACGGCACTTGTGACTACAGTGGGTTAAACTGGGGTAGTGCATTGTGCAATACGCTGTAGTTCCTCCAGTTGCATCACAGATGACCTAAAGCTACGACGCATGTTTGTCTATTTGGAGAAATAAAGCTTCAACAAACAAACCATGATGTTAATTATCAAATGAACCTGAAAGGCATTATGTTTTGGCCCCCACCCACCTTTCTACAAAACACACCCACACAATATAATAAGCGCTCATGTGTGCCAGATGGCTGCCAAGCTAACAGCTACGTTCCTATTGCCAATCCCACTAATCCCATTAGCCTGATTAGCGTCTGTGGGCTAACAAGCAAATCTTAAACCCGCGCCGCCACATTTTATTGGCAAATTGTCCTGGAGTTCATGCGACTTTTGTTTCCATGGTTCAGTCAACTTCCCATCATGCATTAGTATGTCATGTGACCACGAGGGCAATCCCCTTAGGCCTTTTGTGAATGTGTTCACATCTTTGTGTATGTGTGTCTGCTTCAACGTGTGCACGCGTGTCCCATGGTGTGAAGATGTCATTTGGGTGACTTGTGTGCCCTGTGGGTGCTTGGTTGCCATGGCGCACATCCATCGCCACAGTAACATGAAACGATTTTGCGCGTGTGTCATAAACAAAGCCTGTGATCTCTTTATTCCTTTCGCATGTCGAGTGCAGACGATGGATCGTACGGCGTGGTTGTGCGTTGTCTTGGCGACAGGCGTCCTCTGCCTGAGCTTGGCGCCGGCGTGTGGAGCCCACGACCATGACGAAGACGTCCTGGACGATGACCTGGACCTGGACCTGGAGGGAGGCGACGAGGAGCTGGAGCACGACCACGATGCCCCGGCGCCTCCCAAAACACCGCCTACTCCCACTGTAAGTTGATGGTCGATTTGCCGCTAGTTGTTGGTGACGTAATGTGTAACAGTGTCGTGGTGGTGGCGGCGCAGGTGACCTACAAAGCTCCGGAGCCAATGGGAGAACACTACTTTGCTGAATCTTTTGACCGCGGAACGTTGGACAGGTGAGCGGCAACTTTGCTATACAGACTCACGATATACAGTGATGCCTTGAGATCACCTTTCCCCATTGAAATGAGTGGAAGTGGTCATTATCGATCCCAGCCTCACCGTTAAGAACAACAAAATGTCATGTCTAAGGCCTGATCTTTACTGAATTGTTTTTTGCTTAAGAAAAGAAAAGAAAAAACCTTTATTAGTCTCGCAATGGAGAAATTCACAATTCACAGCAGCAAAGTTATGAAAGGAAGAAGTAGAACAACAAAATATAGGAGCTGCTGGAAAGGCAGCCACTTTTGAAGCAATGAATTGATTTTTGTTCAACATTTTCAACACATTTCAATGTAATCATTACTTTATTCCATTTTTATTTTTCCTTCATTCAAGCTCAGTGTGCATAATGTTGCAGGAGTTTATAATTAGAGGTGCTATGATCGACAACTAATTGATAATTATTTTTGTCAATAATAATCAGTTAAAGGTTTAGATACCTTTTTTCCGCAGCTTCTCAACAGGACATATTTCCGTGGTCCTCCTTGAAGGCAGACTGATCGTTTATTCTGTTTTTAGTTCTAACACAGCATCCCAACGTCATTGGAATTGGGTTTGTAAATATGGAAAATATTTACCTCGCCACTTGTCCTTTTCAACTCGCTTTGGCAATGAGGCAAATGGGTAGCGCACACCTTGGTGTTCTTGGCAGAGCGTGACATATATACATGCCTGTCCTTGTTATGTTGTCTGTCTACATGTGTTGCTCCCTTGTTTGTGTTCAAATATCTAAAAGGTTACAACAATGACACCAGTGCTAGTCATTAACCCATCTGTCGTATTTTGCATTGTTTCTTTGCATTGAGCTTAGTGTGCTTGCTTTTAATGGAATAAAAAACACACTTTGAACTACGATAACACTTACTCTGCGAATTCTGTACTTATTGATGATGCATTTGAGTGTATGCTTCAAATTGTCCAACTTGAAGCCGTTGTGAGAGTGCTGCCAGTACAGTTTTTTTTGTATGAGCCCATTCATTGTGTGCGGTCACAGTGCTGATCTCTAATCTAAAATGTTCGACTGGTGGTGGTGCATCATGAATAATTCTCGCTTCCCTCCCCTATCAATCCCAGTGGAGGGGGCATCGGGGGGTGAAAACATCTGCTCGCCACTGAATGTTTGGATTCTAAAATGTGAAACCATGTTTTTGGCACGATCTCTAACGGCTGTCAATCAATCGCCTTCCAGCTGGGTGCTATCCAGTGCCAAGAAGGACGACACCGATGAGGACATCGCCAAGTACGATGGTGGGTGTGCTGCACGCACATGATTATGGTGATCATAACGACGAATGATGGTGACGATCTTGTCCAGGCAAGTGGGAGGTGGAGGAGATGAAGGACAGCAAGCTACCCGGCGATAAGGGTCTGGTCCTTAAGTCGCGAGCCAAACATCACGCCATCTCCGCCCTGCTCCTGCGACCATTCACTTTTGACACCATGCCGCTCATTGTTCAGTAAGAAAGCATGAACCCGCGCATGCGCGCACACACTTGAAACATCCTTGAGTGACATACGGGATTGTGATTGTGATTGTGTGTGTGTGTGTGTGTGTGTGTGTGTGTGTGTGTGTGTGTGTGTGTGTGTTTGTGTTTGTTTGTTTGTTTGTTTGTTTGTTTGTTTGTTCAGGTACGAAGTGAACTTCCAGGCCGGCATCGACTGCGGCGGTGCTTACGTCAAGTTGCTCACTCAGGCGCCTGAACTGGACCTGGTCAGTCTCAGCACCCTTGAACCTACTACATTATACGTTACATATTAGGGCAGGGATCTTCACTGAAAATTAGCTTACAAGGAATTTCTCAACACAAAAGGCATCAGCTTCAAAACGTTTCAATTTACAAAGCCGATTCGCCAAACGATATCAAAATGACACGATTTCCTTTTCATAACAGTTGAGGTGTTGCAAATGCTCGTCATGCGTCATCGTAAACTTTCTGTTGACTAAAAGTCTTTTAGTCTTATTCTTATTTCAATCAAAATACTGTACGACGATTTTAGTCTCGTTTTAGTTGATGAAAACTGATGACATTTTTGTCTAGTTTTTTCTCAAAGATATAACTGATGACATTTTAGCAGAGGGGTGAGTCAAAGAAAATTCTCTTTTCAGGAATGCAATTTCATTTCGTCCTATCAGTATAGGACAAGGCCCTAATGGTAAAGATGAAAGCAACATCGTCCTTTAGCCAAAACTGTTTGTGTCTTATAGACTCAAGAATACTTCCATTTCAGACATGGCTGATGGACTGATTTGAATTATGTTCGACAACATTTTTATTTTACCAAGCATGTTAGAAGTAAACACACATTGATTTCAAGAAAATTGCATCACAATGCCACAAACAGTCATGCACACACACACGCACGCAAATGTGATGAAAACTGAAATCTGTCTCAACCATAAGAAAAGCTGTTTTGATCCTATTAAATGACAACACATGAACTTGGAATACATGGATTCCCTGAAAAACACAAATTCAAAGTGCTTGTTAATCACACATGTAAACACTGAAAACCATTCACGTTGAAATGCCAAGAACAGTAATTACTTCAAGAGCCAGTAAAGTGAAACAAGCACACCAGGCTTCTCAAAGAATACAAATATACTCGTCTGACCATTCATTCTGTTCAAACTGTTTTCCAAGTGAACGCTCAAAAACTTTTTTTTTTTTTTTTTTTATTCTTTTTTAGGTCTTTTGAAAATAGAAACTCACATACGCAAAAAATTGAAAAACGATGTAGCGACAACAGTTAAATGACACGATTTCCTTTTCATAACAGTTGAGGTGTTGCAAATGCTCGTCATGCGTCATCGTAAACTTTCTGTTGACTAAAAGTCTTTTAGTCTTATTCTTATTTCAATCAAAATACTGTACGACGATTTTAGTCTCGTTTTAGTTGATGAAAACTGATGACATTTTTGTCTAGTTTTTTCTCAAAGATATAACTGATGACATTTTAGCAGAGGGGTGAGTCAAAGAAAATTCTCTTTTCAGGAATGCAATTTCATTTCGTCCTATCAGTATAGGACAAGGCCCTAATGGTAAAGATGAAAGCAACATCGTCCTTTAGCCAAAACTGTTTGTGTCTTATAGACTCAAGAATACTTCCATTTCAGACATGGCTGATGGACTGATTTGAATTATGTTCGACAACATTTTTATTTTACCAAGCATGTTAGAAGTAAACACACATTGATTTCAAGAAAATTGCATCACAATGCCACAAACAGTCATGCACACACACACGCACGCAAATGTGATGAAAACTGAAATCTGTCTCAACCATAAGAAAAGCTGTTTTGATCCTATTAAATGACAACACATGAACTTGGAATACATGGATTCCCTGAAAAACACAAATTCAAAGTGCTTGTTAATCACACATGTAAACACTGAAAACCATTCACGTTGAAATGCCAAGAACAGTAATTACTTCAAGAGCCAGTAAAGTGAAACAAGCACACCAGGCTTCTCAAAGAATACAAATATACTCGTCTGACCATTCATTCTGTTCAAACTGTTTTCCAAGTGAACGCTCAAAAACTTTTTTTTTTTTTTTTTTTAATTCTTTTTAAGGTCTTTCGAAATTAGAAGCTCACATACGCAAAACATTGAAAAACGATGTAGCGACAACAGTTTCTCCCCAGCTCTGGAAGTTTTTTGCCACTTGACCTCTGCAACTCTGTTTCTCTTACCACTTTGAAATCCAAAGTCAAAACTCACCCATTTAGGATCGCCTACTTACTGAAACCACACTGCATTGTATTTTTTTTAAAATTTCTTCTGTATAGTTGTTTTATTGGTTTAATGTCCATGGGGGTCTCAAAAGGTGCTTCAAAATAAAATGTATATTATTTTTGCTGCTATTATTTTACTATTACAAGTCCTGGTTGTGCTTAATGATATACATGTTTGAAATGTGTATGTGCGCGCAGTCCCAGTTTGTGGACAAGACGTCGTACACCATCATGTTTGGACCAGACAAGTGCGGTGAGGACTACAAACTGCACTTCATCTTCAGACACAAGAATCCCAAGACGGGCCAATACGAGGAGAAACATGCCAAGAAGCCCGATGCTGACCTGCGCACATACTACACCGACAAGAAGACACACCTTTACACTCTTGGTCAGTTACACACACACACAAATATGTCCACATGCTTGACTTGTTTGCATCCACCCTCCTAGTGCTGAACCCCGATAACACGTTTGAGATCCTGGTGGACCAAACGGTGGTGAACAGCGGCAACCTGCTGACTGACATGACCCCCCCAGTCAACCCTCCCGCTGAGATCGAGGACCCTGACGACCAAAAGCCCGAAGATTGGGACGAGAGGCCCAAGATACAGGACCCAGATGCCACCAAACCTGAAGACTGGTCAGTAAAAAAAATGACAGCACCTCCTAAATCAGATGTGCGTGATTACAGAATAAACATGTATTTATTTATTTTGTATTTTGCGGCCGTTGCAAGTTTTAGCCATGCTTCACCAAAGTTTTCTATTTCGGGATGTACAATTAATTAAACAGATGTTTAATTCATTCATGGCCCAGCTCAAACTGACACAATTTTGTTGGCATGCGCGCAGGGACGAGGACGCTCCCGCTCAGATTCTCGACGAGGATGCCGTCAAACCCGACGGCTGGTTGGACGATGAGCCTGAGTACATCGGAGACCCAGATGCGGTCAAGCCCGAGGACTGGTGCGTTGTCGCAGCGACTGGTCAGGTTTAAATAGCTATCATGTCTCCACGTGTGGCCTGTGCGTGTATGTGTCTGTCAGGGATGAGGACATGGACGGCGAGTGGGAGGCGCCTCAGATCCCCAACCCGGCCTGCGAGGCGGCGCCTGGCTGCGGCATCTGGAAGCGCCCCACTATCGAAAACCCCGACTACAAGGGCAAGTGGAAGGCGCCCATGATCGACAACCCCAACTACCAGGTGACCTGTCAAACTGCAGATGTTCTTCTGGCATATTTATGACAAAGAACTACATAGGAGTTGGGGAGCTTCATCTAGATAAAAGTGGCACTTTGTCACCATTTTATGGCATCTTTGCCATCAAGAAACTATGTTGGAGTTGAGTTTTAGGTAGATTAAAAAAAAGTACTTGGCTGTCATCTCACTTCCAAAGATGTTGGAGATGAGCTTTCATGAGACAAAAATAGTACTTTCTGCCATCTTGTGGGGTCTCACTTCCAAAGAGCTTTGTTGAGGTCGGCTTTGCTGCCATCTTGGTGCCAAGGAACTATGTTGGCGTTGAGGAGTTTCACTTAGTCATATATTTTGCGTGAGCATGTCTTTATAAAGTTAAGACAACATAACTGTTCTTCCTAAAAAATAATAATAAAAAGACTCTTCTGAGGGACAGTCATACACGCATTCCCCATTTACAATCGCTACAGATGGAATTTTTTAGGGGGGAAAGGGGGCTGTATCCATTATTTTCCCCTCGGAGGCCCGATTGTGATGTGGCTGTGTGTGTGTCCTGTAGGGCGTGTGGAAGCCACGCAAGATTGCCAACCCAGACTTCTTCGAAGACCAGCACCCATTCCGGATGAGCGCCATCAGCGCCGTGGGACTGGAGCTGTGGTCCATGACGTCCGACATCTTCTTCGACAACTTCCTGGTCACTGACGACCGCAATGTGGCGGAGCGCTGGGCCAACGACGGCTGGGGCCTCAAGAAGGCGGCTGAGGGCGCTGCTGAGGTACCGAATCCACCGCTTTTATGCAAAATAGAAGGTGTATAAATCATTTAGGCATAAATACTACTTTTCTATGAAAAAATATTCTTACCATTATCTTGACTTTTCTCTTTTAAATGTGTGTGTGTGTGGGGGGGGGGTTGTAAATATGTCACTTTCTGAACAAGCTGTTTTAGAAAATGTGACCTTTGTGAAAAAACACGAACGCTTTGAGAAAATAATTGTTTTGTCAAATAGAAGTCTTTAGTTTACACCTTTTTTGGAAATAAACATTTTAAGTGTACATTTTTTTCCACAAAATATCGACTTACTTGAAATCATTTCATCCTCATAACTTGATTTGTACGACTCTATTTTCAGATAGTTAACTTTTGAGGGGGGAATATTGTGTTTTCTCTAATTATAGTCTTTACCGGAACTGGTTATAACATAACTTTTTGGGGTTTTGTTGAAGTAACCTTTTAAACTTTTTTTTTTTTTCCAAGACTAACTTATATGGCTTTTTCAGACAGGTAAAACTTTAATTTCAAGATTTCTTTTTTGTAGATGTATGACATTTTTCTCAAATGACTTCTTTGGAAGTATGACTTTTTTTAAATGTCTTATTCAGGACCATACTACTTTTTTTTTTCACTCAAATGACCTATCGGGTAATTTTTCAACACTTTCGGAAATACACAATTGTTTTTTCAAAAATGACTTTCGAAAACGTATGACTTTTCTCAAGTGACCTCTTTGGACATACTTGAATTTAATCTCAAATGACTTTTTTTTCTGAATGTGTAGAACTTTCTTGGAAATATTCAGCTTTTTCAAAATTATAAATGCCCTTTTCCAGAAATATCACAATCCAACTATTTTTCGGAAACACTTTTTTTTTTTTTTTTGTCCTTCAATTTTACTTATTTTCCAAAATGTATGTCACATGGAGAGTTTTGTGGCCCCCTCCTTAAACGCGTTTTGCAATGTTTTGGGGCAGCCAGGTCTGGCGGCTCAGATGATGAATGCGGCAGAGGAGCGTCCTTGGCTTTGGGTCGTCTATGTGCTGACCGTGGCTTTGCCACTCATACTCATCGTCGTCTTTTGCTGCACCGGAAAGGTAACCGCATATGAAGACACGCACAGCATATGAAGACACGCACACAAAAAATTGTCGTCGTCTTTTGCTGCACCGGAAAGGTAACCGCATCTGAAGACACACACGCACACAAAAAAATTCAAAGTTCAATTGAGAATGAGTATCGGAGTGTTTTTTTGTTTTTGGTTTTTTTTTGTTTGCAATTGTTTAATAAAACACTTGCTCCAGTTCCCTGAGATTAACGTGCAAAAAAAAAAAAAGCTCCACAAACTTAGAAAGTTGCTCTACAAATGATGTTATTGATTCACCAAACTGCACTGCTCTACAAAGAAAATATTTTGAGTCTAAAATAGGACTGTTTTAAAAAAATGTACCACATATGCCATGTTTTTTGCTAGGTTTTTTGTAAATAAAATTTGCCTTTTTTTTCTATAATACATACTTTCTGTCTAAAATACACTATTTCCAAAGAAACTAGAATTTTGTGAAATTGACTACTTTTTGTTGCACAAGTGTGACCATTTTTTTTCCAAAAATGTATAACTTTTTCTCAAGTAGGATGATATTGTACTTCCAGCAAAACAGCTCACGTTTGCGTCATACATGATGTCACAATTGACGCTCCTCTTCTTGAGAGCGAAAAGATGGCAATGACTGTTATTTGCGTGCAGAAGAAGAGCGAGGCCCCGGCCGCCGCGGACTACAAGAAAACAGACGAGCCTCAGCCTGACGTGAAGGGGGCCGAAGAGGAGATCAAAGAGGAGACCAAAGAGGCGGACAAGAGCAGCCCAGGTCTCTGATAGCACCGAGCAAACTTTTCCTTGACCTTTCTTCCTTCGTGCTGGCGTGACCCAAGGCGTTGTGTGCTTATGTGCAGACGGTGAGTGTGACGGCGAAGGTGTGCAGGAGGAGGCCAACGATGAAACTCCTGCCGACGAAGATGATGTGGAAGGCGACCAGGAGGTAGAGGAGAAGGAGGCGTCAGCTGAGGAGGTGACAAGAAAAACACCCTTCTGTTAATCTAGTGGACACTGAACAATGGAACCCGCAAAGAATATCTGTTTCAAATTCGTGATTTTCTTTTTTTTTTTTCCCCCAAGATGTTTCACTTGGGCCTTATCATGGCATATAGTCAATAATCAGCCAGCCCTGTTAACTTTTCTTTTGAGAGGACTTTGCCATCAGGACTTGGATGTGACTTGTTTCCTTTGTTTCAGAAGCTGGAGGATGACATACTGCGGAGATCTCCCAGGAACAGGAAGGTCAGAAAGGACTGATCAGTCTCAACCTGGAGTCCACCCCCCTCCCTGTGCCCTTCCCTCATCTTTGGCCGCTCTGCCTTCACTCGGAAGCGGGCGGAAAAAGAATGAAAGCGAAAAGCGCAGATGATTCCAGCGCCGGCAGGACTGACTTAGATGTAAGGTTTTTTTTGTTTGTTTTTGTTATTTTAAAGAGATTATACAAGTCCATTGCATCTTCCTGCATCATTCCGAAACAAAATATGAGAGCGAACTCCAACCCAATGCACTGGCGGATGGCCAATCAGACGACACCGAGAGGATGTCACACACTTGCTAATCAGCCTCATTTGCGTTGAAACGGTGAATCAAAACCAACAGTCTGTGGAATGTAATTTGGTAGTTTAGCCACTGGCAACCATTTCTTATGATTGGCATGTATTTGACATGAGAAAAAAAAAACTACTTGCAAAAGGTACTTCCACAGTTTAATTGTTCCTCCTGCCAAGCAGTGAAAGAGCATGTCATTGTTGTTCCTGACACTAAAGGTCACTGGCATAGATGGGTGAACAAAACATATTATGTAGAGTAACTCACCGTTTTCATGATTTCGCTCGTTTAATTTTCATTTCACCACAATTGAGGAAATTGAAACGATAGGTCGCCATCTCCTTCTCCTTTACATTGATGACATCACTTCTTGTCACATAATTGAGGAAATTGAAACGATAGGTCGCCATCTCCTCCTTTACATTGATGACATCACTTCTTGTCACACGTAAATCCATCATGAGATTGCAACGAAATCTGAGGGTTGATGGATAACATTTCTATTTTCTGGTTTGAATTTTTTGTTTTGTTTTAATTATTTGATCGAATCCTTCAACGTAGCTCTGCACTGAACAGGAAGTGGCTGAGTGTGGCATATCATGTTTTGAGGCGTCGCTCTGTCCGTGCATCTATTTCATTAGCTATTTAGCTTAGCCCGAGCCATGGAACTTGAGTCGGGTCCCCCCCCACCCCCCTTTTTTAATTTTATTTTGTGTTTGTATTCGGCTACTTATTCCCTATACGTAGTGGAAATTTTACGAACTATTTAGGTTTGCAAAATAAGCATCCCGATATAGTGAATAGGTAGTGGGGAATGATTTTGAACACATTCGCTACATTTGCATTCATTCACTCATTCCTGACTACCTAATCTTGATATCATGATTATATAAGGGACCGTGGTAGTTCCGAAAGTCTTTTGGTCCATGGCGTCATTGTCGCCATCATGGTGATATCTCCTGCTAACACACTGTATGTCAGGTCCACTCGCTAAATGCTGCTTGGTTTTTTTTTTTTTGGATTTTTTTTAGTTTTAGCTTTTTGTGTTGAAACTAAAGCGTTGGCCCAGCCTCTTCCTGGGCTGTACATGCAGCGTGGCGAGCGAGATGCCGCCAGAAAGGTCCAACTTTGACTAGAAATACTGTGACAGACGCTGATGTGTGTTTTGATGAATAAAAAGGCCAAATGGAACTGTTGCATTTCTTCTTCTTTAGCTGCTCTAGATTGATGTGGAGATGTTTTAAAGGCAACACTGTGCACTTGTATTAATCGCCAACACATGAGCTGTGTTAATTTCTGGATGAAAAATCTTAATTGTTTAAAAAAAAAAAGTCACCCCCCCAAAAATCAGTGTAATCTAATGTCAGTAATCTTTAAACATTTCAATTTTTTCTTGGTCAAATTAAGTAAATACAATCCATGCATTAAAAAAATGATTATTTTTCAACCAATCAAAGCTAATCTGGAATAGTTTTCCAAAATGCATTTTCAGAAATTGTGTAAACAGAAAAATCACAAAAATGGTGTGTGTACATGTGTATACTGTACATGTATGTCTCTCACACACACACACACACACACACACACACACACACACACGTGTGTGTAGCGAGACAGAGTGGTGGGGGGAATCCCAAAATTTTAATGTAAAAAAAAAATAAATTCTAAACAAACATTTTTAGGCTATGAATTTTTTCAAAATAGTTTGATGGGATGGAAAACAAATGTTGGCAAATCAATTTGAAATTGTTCCCCTGCCTGTCGTTTCCCTTTCGCACGCTCACCCATCGCCTGCCGTATATTGGGCCCTTGTGCTGTCCATCACCAGCAAGGGGGCGGGGCGTGAACATTGCTCTACACATCGAGGAAAAAAAGAGAAAGTTACCAAAATGGCGGCGTCAACCTGCCCGTCCACTGGAAAACAATAGACGAGCACGAACGGAGCCACAAGCAGCCCTAATCTGGGAGCAGCACCGTCAACCTGCGGCGACCTATTTAAAAAAGAGCTCGCTCCGAGTTGGCTTCGCTCGGGAGCTAACTAACTTGTCAGGCAGGCAGTCCGTCAGTCAGTCTGTCCCCCGACCAGAGCTACTGAGCTAGCCGAAGAGCTAGCTTTGGCTACACGGGGGGAGGGTGGTAGGGAGGCGGGCGGCCGCAGGAGGAGGCGACCAGGCGAACAACCGGCCAAGCGGGCGGAGGATCAGCTGTTGCCTCAACAGATGCCGTAGAGAGCGCACGGCCCAGCCCCACGTTCACAGTAAGTCCCTTTTGACACACGCGGACAATGTTGTCGTAGCCCCCAAAACGAAAAGGCCACCATTTTGTACGCCAACCGAGCCGGAAAGGCCTCCGAAGTTGGCGAACAAGTAAGTCCGCTCGAAAGAGTCGCCGAGTGGCTTAGCTCGCGTTAGCTTAGCACCTAGCTAACATCCATCGAGCGACTGAAGTTGCCACCGAGTTAACATGAAATTGCCCCCCTACAACATGCCCCGTGCCCCGTGAGCTCACTTGGGCCAAGGGGCCCGCTTCAATTGCCACTTTTTTTCAGTCGTGCAACTTCTAGCGAGTGGAGGAATGTGCTAGC
The DNA here is from genome assembly GCF_001891065.2 of Hippocampus comes. NCBI lineage: Eukaryota > Metazoa > Chordata > Actinopteri > Syngnathiformes > Syngnathidae > Hippocampus > Hippocampus comes. The sequence goes on along the minus strand of NW_017805281.1, from coordinate 1,547,355 downwards.
ATGTAAACACAACACAAATGTTGCTAATGCGCTAATTAGTTAGCTTTCTGGCCAACTTGGACGCGGCTTGTCGCTGCTCGTTTCCCCGCAGCTCGGCCTTGCGTCTCGCTCTTCTCCCCGGCCAAGAGGCCGGACGGAAGGACGGCCGGCCGGCGGTGACAGAAGGCCGTGAGCAATCCCAAAGGTCTCCTCCAATGGAGCCAGCAGCACGGCTGGCATTGTAAGGGTCGAGAGACTGACGGACGGACGCAGAGGGTGTACGGACGCTCCTAGCCACAAAAGCAATAATTATAATAAGCAAGAGCCACAGTCGGCGTTTTATGGACCTAACCTGAGCCAGCAAGCCATTTTTTGTATTGATGATGGCGGATTTTGTTACACCGCGACACAGCGCGGTGATGGAGCGGCTGCGGCGGAGAATCGAGCTCTTCCGGCAGCATCACAACAGCTGCGAGAGACGCTACGAAGCTGCCGCGCTGGAGAGCCTGGAGCTGGAGAGGCAGCAGACCCTTGCCCTCCACCAGCGCTGCCTGCAGGCCAAGGCCAAGAGGTCCAACAAGCACCGGCAGCCCCCGGCCAGCGCCGGGGAGCAGGCTGGGCAGAGGGCTCCCGGGGCCGCCGGCGGCGGAGGAGGAGGTGGCGGTGTTGGAGCGACGGGCGCGGAGCTCGGCGACGGCAGCGGAGTCGCCGCCGAGCAAAGCCGAAACAGCACGCTAATTGCAGTGAGTAAAACACCACCACGACTCAGTGAGCTACTGGTTCCTTTTGTTGTAATGTTTTTTACTATTTGATTTTAGAATTATGCTGATTGAAAAAACACTTCCACTACTGTTGACACTACGACTACTACTTGTATCAAAACACTGCTATGGCTCCAAGTATTAATACCACTAAAAGTGCTCGTCCTGTTACTACTACAATTCCTAAAACTATGACGACTTGTACAATTACTGATTACATCGTGACTATGACTACTACAACAATATCACTACTACAGCTATAAGTACTACTACAATTGCTACTACTAAGACTAGGACTCTATATTATGACTAAATTAAGTAAGAAAATTCATTTGAGTAATTTTTCCAGGACTGTTATTGGAACTGTTAGTGGTGCATCCTAACAATATTCTGGTCTTTACTCATTCAAGCCATGAGCTGGTTTAGTAATGGGGCTCGGTAAATTTTGAGTTACGAGCACTTGGTGCAACAGAAACTAGCTCATAACTCAAATGTTGCCTCATGTCACAAAGCCTAAAAAATGACCAATTGGCAGCTCAGTCCTGGAAAAATCAGCAAGTTGTTGTAGCACTTCACAGGGGGCGAACCCGGTGTCTCCTCGTATGAACCTGCACTGATTGTCGCTTAGCTCGTTCGCAGTGTACATGCACCTTTTTCTACTTGAAAGAACAACGTGTGACACGCTACTTGTGACTCTCGAGTGAAATGAGGGGAGACAGTGTCAAGAATAGACTTGCTTTGGAAGATATTTTCTGCAGTCAAGGGAACCTGCTTTTGTATAATAATCGTCATAGGGTAGGTAGGACATGTTTTATTTACTGCTGCTCGTTGTTGGTCAGTCAGCGCATTTCAATTGGCTGCCTTCCATTCACGTCATAGTTCATGGAGTCAAATGGCTGAAGAGACATTGCTTTTCCCCACACAGCCAAGATTTTAGGTGGTAACTATTCCAGCCTGAGGATTTCACGGTAACGATCGTTTCCGGTAGCGTGTCGTTTCGTTGGGATCATTTGTACGGTACGGTAAAAATCACCGCACACTAGTTGACTGTACGCGATAGAATCTCTCCTGTGTGGTCACCGCGATTTCACTGTGGCTGTATGTGTGTTTGTGGTGTGGTGTGTGAGAGTTTTTCTTCTATTCTACTTTCGTTTTGTTTTTATTAAGTGGGTTGGGGGGGCGGAACAGGAAACATGTGCGCATGCGGGTTGCTATTTTAGTCTGCACGCTGAGAAAGCGCGTGGATGATGGATAGAGATGGCGGCGAGAAAAAAAACGCAGAAAGGTGTATTAGTTACTACATTTAAGAAATGGGAATGCCAGTCAGATTTTTCTTTCGAATCATCCGAAGGAGGGCGTATTACCAAGCCGACGTGTGATGCATGCACAAAACTCGAAAGAGAAATACGACGGGAGACACAATAATGGGGCAAGTACTTGAAGTTGGTCATTAGATCTAAAGGCTAATCGTTATGAAAAATATGAAACAGTCTTAATCGTTTAATATTTCAGATTGATAGCCCGACCTGATTATCCAGACAAATCTACTCTTAACACATCTCAGTCCACATGATTATCTTCTAGGAAAGTTTTAGAAGATTTCGCGTTCAAAGGCGTTTGATGCCCATGGCTGGGAAGCGATAAAATGAGAACAAAAATGCACTCATTGCCTTTTTTTTGGATTTAGCCTAAGTCATTGTACTATAATGAAAGGAAAAAAAACAGCTCATATTCCAACAAATCCAAATAGCTCCAATTGGAGTCTTTATCTGCCCCCAAATACTTTACAAAGCTGCACATACACTTCTTTAAAAACTGTCTTGAAGCAAAGACTACACTGGCCCATTCCGGCAATGACTTCTACCTCCTGAAAAGTTTTTCTTTTATGTTGAAAATGACTTTGCTCAACCAAGATACCTTACTATACAATGGCCAAAGGGAGAACCCAACCTCGTTTTCAATGCCATAAATACTTGCTCGCGGGGACAATCCCTCGGGGTTCTTTCTACATTTTAGGTGATCCTGCGTCACTACGGGACAGTATGTCAGGCCATCTTAAGTTCACTGCCTCTGGCCTGACCGGGCCACTACAAATTTCATTAACAAAAATGTTGAAAGTAACATCTTGCTGCACACATTTTTTTTTTCCTGTCAGATTTAATCTTAATATACCTACCTGGCGAGTGCCAGTTCTGGCAACCACAACATGCCTCGCCCAAAAAGTCACAATGTCAGACGCTGTAAATGCGGCGTGGCAGCAGTTTGCTGCTTTTGTCAGAGTAAAATAAGTATGGAGACATTCCCTGCTTCGCTCTGATCTGACACCGAAAATTCTGATTCGATCACGGCCGATTTGTGTGCAGAGTTAAGCATCCATGACATAGTTGGTGGACCTCAAGATGTAAACAGACACACATTGCCAGATAAAGAGCAGATGAGCATCGAGATAGAAACAACTGGATGCCTGTAACAATGGGTTGAAATGGAGATAAACAGCAGACAAAATAAAATGTGACCAGTTCAAGCTTAGCATTCCATCCAAGCGCCATCATGAATATTTGACATTTTTGTGCCAGAATGAAGAGAGCAAGCATTTAGCAGGAGGCATTCTTTACTCATTGATTCATTTGTTCATGTCTTGTTTAAACAATATTCTAATAATCAATTAAACTGTAGGATATTTTCCTGGTGAATTAGATTTTTTATTTTATTTTTTTTAAGTTTTGACGTATCAGCTGCTCGTCAGTATGGCATTAATCTTAGTTGTTCTTTGCGGATGATAAGAATAAATGCCTGTGATTATTGTTAAATGGTCTCTTTTAGGGATGCTCTAATCCACAGGTGTCAAAGTCAAGGCCCGGGGGCCAGATCCGGCCCGCCACGTCATTTTATGTGGCCCGTGGGAGCAAATCATGTGTGTCAAATTTCATGATCCTTGCTGAAATCTTTTCCAAAATGTCAAATCGTCATGGGTAATAAAGAACGTTGCCATTTTACATCGGCCCTCCAAGGAAAGCCGTAACTCCAAAGTGGCCCGCGACAAAAAATTAGTTTGACACCCTTGCTCTAATCAATCGATCGCTGATAATTATTGGTGATTATTTATGAAAGTATGTATGAATCTGGCACCAGAAACACATATGACAACATTCACACCCTTAAAACTTCATTAATGAATTTTATGCGCCACGCAATGCACTCTGAACCAAGTGGCTCAATCATGTAACACGCCTGTGCGTTGTTACTGTGTTTTGTTCATCGGCGTAGCAAAAACAAAAGGGGGGGAATCAAGCATGTATGCTCTGTATTAATTGCACAAGTTTTGGTGTTGACAAAAAAAAAATTAAAAGAGAGAGAGAGAGAGAGAGAGAGAGAGAGAGAGAGAGAGAGAGAGAGCGAGAGAGACCTCTGCCTCATGAAGAGCGTTTGAGAGATGAGCAAGCAAGGCTTATTTTCACTTCACATGCAATGGCTTTGCCTTCAATGGGAGTGACCTCCACCGCACGCAGAGGGCTAGCATTAGCATCTTGCTTCGTTGTTTTAGTCTGCTGTTAGGTTTACACACACAATGACAAACTAGCATTTGGCCCAAACTGTAGCTTCACAGCTCCGGATGGATCCAAATTGATTGATAGATTCAAATAGATAGATAGATGGATTATAGATCAGAACTATAGATAAGAGTGATCCTGACTGATAGCTACCTTCAGAGATGGGCTATACAGTAGATAGTCAAATACGTCAAAATAGATTTGTCCAGATATATAGACCAAGACAGAGCTCCAGATCCATCCGGATTTTTGGATCCAGATAGAAGCGGTAGCATTAGCCTTTAGCGGCAGGTTTACGTGATTAGACGCCGGAGCAGTCGGAGCTATTGTGGTAGACACACTGGCACATTGTTGTCTCTCAGAAGGTCATCTCCATGGCTACCAGGGGTGGAGTCATACCAGAATTTCAAGTTCCGAAACTTCAATCGCTCAGTTGTTCAGCTCACTTTGACTCACCAAAAACGCTCTGTCACACACACACACACACACACACACACACACACACACACACACACACACACACACACACACGCGCGCGCGCGCACTTACTCACTTGTTACTGGCCCACTTATCACATGACTTGATGTTTACAGCTCATGGGGGAACGTTCCTAGTTTGTCACATGCTGTAAAAAATTGGTGGAGACCAGGCTTGGGCAAACTTGTGAAGCATACTATGTACATGTCGCTTTAAATTATCTATATTTTATGTACAATTTTAAACAAATATTTGAAATAAATAACCATTTATATAATGATAAATTGGCGGCACGGTGAGTCGTGGGTTCACATCCGTCCCCGGCTTTCCTGTGTGGAGTTTGCATGTTCTTCCCTTGCCTGCACTGGTTTTCTCCGGATACTCCGGTTTCCTCCCACATTCCAAAAACCATGCTTGGTTGGTTAATCGATCACTCTAAATTGTCCGTCGGTGTGATTGTGAGCGTGAATGATTGTTTGTCTATTAATCGATATTATGAAAATAATTAGTAGTTTTTCTTTATTATGCCTGGACTTCTCAGAGGGAAAGAGTTAGCACATCCTTGGCACCAATGCAAAGTGGGCCAGTGGCATGTGGACCAGAACCAGGGCCAGGCCCATTGTCCTGGTTCCGGTCCTGGTCTCTCTGCAAGCCTGCCGATGGAGGAAGCAGTCAGCCTTGTTTTTATGGTGGGCAAGATAGTGCGCGTGTCCTCAGGTCTCTCAGTTTGTACTTCCAACGTGCTTGTTTACGTTCAAATATTTTAACTTTAAATGTCTAGAATTTTGATGACATTGGCTGATTATGTTGAAGTAAATGGAACCCTTGACAACCATATGCAGAATAATTTCCCATTTTTAGTTGAAGGCCCAATTATGAAAATGACTCGGTGCTGACTCAGCCGCCCCCCCCCCCCCTCCCCTCATGGGTTACCATCCCATCCCCCGTAAAAATTGAAATCTGCGAGAAGGGAATATTTTTTTAAACATTCATGGCACTTAATTCTGTCTAAGGTTTTTAAACACACCTAAAATAATACTAATACATTTAAAGGCATTCACTATATTGAAAGCATTGAGTATTGTACAACAATGTTTACAGTAAATAAGTCAAATTTTTTTTTGCTCAACTAACAGAGTGAACTCATCTGTTTTTCAATAAACGGTGGGGAATTTTAAAAAGTTTTTTTCCCCATCTGATTCATCGGCTAATCAAAAATAATCGACAGAACAGTCGATGATTAAAATCATTTACATGCTTCCCAAGTCATTAATCTTTGTAAAGGGAGTTAGTTTCTTTTCATTTTTTTCATGTTTTACTGCAAATTGTGTTATTTTTCTGGACTGAACACTTGGCAGACAAAAAAAAAAAATTCGGCTGACTGAAATGGATTCAGGGCATTTTGATTCGTTTCTATGGCAGAAATTGATTTGATTGGAAGTCCTTCGTGTGTTTCATGGGCGCCATTTTGGTTTGCGTTGCAGTTGCAGGAAACGGTCAAGAGAAAGCTGGAAAGCGCCGGTTCGCCTTTGGGCCGCGAGCAAGTCAACGGCTTTTCGGACGGCTTCCCGCACAGCAAGAAGGCCTGCATGGATGCCACCGCCAAGGCCAATGGCTCCCCCATGGACTCCAAGTTGGGTCTGGGCGACGCACTGGCCTCCAACGGCACCCACGGGCCCGCCATCGAGTTGGCAGCAGATGGCGCCAAGGAGGCGGCGGTGGCCGACTTCCACCGCAAGGAGATGAAGCAGGAGCCCGACGACATTCTGCCCATCATGCCGCCGTCGGCAGGAGGAAACAACAACAACCTCTTCCCGGACCTCAACTTAGACGAGCAGGAGTGGTCAGACCTCATGGAGGAGCTCAACTGTACTGTACCCTACGAGGACATCCAGGACATCCTCAACGATGGCTTCGAGGACCGCAAAGACCCTCTGGAGATGACGCCCAACCAAGGAAGCGGTGGAGTGGCGGGCAGCCAGTCCTCACAGAGTCTCCTTCCTCTGGATTTGGGAAGCGTGAAAGCCGAGTTTTCCCCGTCCGCCTTTGAACAGGACTCGCGCACCGGGTCCCCTCACATTCGCTCGGCGTCTTCTGGGCCTCCCCCTCCTCCTCACCCCACCAGCTCTCCGGCAGCCACTTCGTCCGCCTCCTCTCTGGCCGCGCCTCCGCCCAGGCAGCACCCGGCGCCCCCCAATCACCTCCTCACCAAAGACCTGTCCCCCGCACAACAGCTTCAGCAACTGGCTGCCCAGCAGCAGCGGGCGCAGCAGCTCCACAGCCAGCTGCAGCACAGACAGACGCCGCCCGCCGGGGCCAAGTTCCACAGCCAGGGGGTCCCCCACGCTCACCCCCCGCCCTGGACGCAGATGGCTGCCCCCTCACAGAGCCCGCTGGGGTCGGCGTTTGGCGTGGACAAGCCGGCCACCCCCTCCTTGTACCCGCAGGACTTTAATTCCAGCACGCAGAAGCAGCGCCTTATGTCTGGCCAGCCCCCCAAGGGCTCGCCCAAGGCAGGGGCCAACAGCTACATGCCAGGGGCCGCCGGCCACCCCGGTTTGCTTAGCCACCCGGCTCAGGGGCCCCCTCTCAACCACGCGCCGGCGCCAGGGGGCCAGGCGGCCATGTTGAACTACAACAACACCAAGCCCCTTTCCCACTTTGAGGCCGGGCCCGGTCCACCCAGGCCCGCCAACAGCCAGAACCAGAACAAGGCCGCCTTGCTCAGCTTGCTCAGACAGCAACAGCAGCAGCAGCAGCAGCAGCAAATGAAGCAGAAGAACAACATGAACTTCCGGCAACACCTAACACACTCGCAGGTAACACGCACGCGCACAGACATACGTTTGGAATTTCCAACTTCAGGGATGTCCGTCATGGACTTTCACGGTGCAACAATTCAGTGGTTAATTGACATCTAATCAATAATGAAATTAATTGAGAAATATTTTTGATGATCGATTACTCGTTTAGAGTCCTTGTCGAACTAGATGTTTTCCAAATCTTCTGAATTTCTGCCTCTTAATAGGAAACCTCCGGTTTCTGTCGTCCTCCACAAAAGCAGACTCATTATCATTGTTTTTTCAAAATAAGGCATTTGCAAACATCTTTTAACTTTGAAAAGAATGGTCAACATTTTTTATTTTTTTCTCTGAATGTTTCACACCAAACCAGTAACTGCAGAATCATCAACTGGTTGGTCTATTTTCTTTAATGGCTTGCCTGAAATAAAGGGATGCTTTTTAATATACGGTAATCAGATTTATGAGGAAAAAATTTTATAGATTTACAAAAATAAGAATTTGTTGCAGATAGGGCTGTCACAAACAAATCATTTTAGAATTGATTAATCAATCGATTATTCTGCTGATTACTTAGGTAACCAAGTAAACTGACAATTTTCCCCCCAGCTTTTGTTGAAGCCCTCATTTACTGTTTTAGTTTTATTCTTTCTTTTCTCTCTATCATGGCCAATTGAAACCCTTATAAACCAAATTTCTTAATTCCTTATTTGTTTGATTGAATTGTACAACTTGGCAAAAATGGGATTCATTCTCGACCCAACATTTGAAAATATCACCTTTTGTGTGTGTTTTCTAGCAGATGATGTCATTCATCAATTTTTGGAAAAAGCGGCAATTTTACGACACATTCTTAGGTTTGGCGTTGATTGGCTGACGGAACTCGAATGAATGACCAAATTTAGATTTGGCGCGGTGGAGTTACTCTGCTCATCATGTGGAACAATTGAACAAGTGGAAGAGAGGTACTATCAGTAAAGCAAAAGGGGACTCCTGAGCAAGTATGTCATTTTCTAGCTTGCTTTAAAATGTACAAATTGGGCGAGCAGACTGGAATGTGCAAGTTTAAAAAATGAAAAATAAAATAAGAACTGATCTTATGCAGTAAAGTAAGCAATAAATGTGTGTGTGTTTACCAAAGGTCTGACAATGGCCCAAAATACCCCCCATCCAACACACCCTCAAGGTTAAAAAGAAAAAGACCAACAGATTGCTAACGAGATACAGCTGCTTATTAACATGAGCTCATAGCTAACCTTAGCCCAGCAGTTGATTGGGCAAGAGTTCGTCCTGCAGGTGGTGCTAGACACTGCCTCCAACCAGCTGCTTGAACGAGACTCATTTATCCATCCATCCATCCGTGCAGGAGCCTTTCCCAGCAGTCAACTCGAGTCAAAGTCCATTGGGGGTTTATTTTGCTCTACTTCTTGCAGGCCCCAACTGACACAGACAACACTCAGAATCTGTGCGTGTGTGTGTTTAGAAACATGTCATTAGGTAGGGCTGGGCGATAGGACTGAAAAGTATATCACGATACAAGTATTTCATATTGGCCGATGTATACATCGCTCTCTCTCACTCACTCATATTTTACTTGCCTGATTTTGACTTCAGTGCGATGCCGGGGGTCTGACATGACTCACATGATCGTCATTAAAAAGTACAATATTTGGTTCATAAAAAGTCATTGTGAAAATACATGATAATACATGGATTAGAACCAAATTGCGTAGCTGCGGCCGTACTTCTTTTTTTTTTTTTTGGTCCATATGTGGACGTCACGCTCTGTTTGTGTCTTCTTGTAGCAGGACCAGAACTCGTACCCGGCGCCTCCGCACGGGCCCAGTCCCGCTAGCAACCTGACGTCCGCGCCGGGCGGTAGCGGAATGGCGGCCCCGCCCGGGCCCAACGCCATGGCGAGTAACCACGGCAATACGGCCTACCTCAGCAGCCAGGCGGCGGCACTCAAGCAACAACAGCAACAGCAGATTCTGGACCAGCAAAAGCAGCAGTACCTGCAGAGACAGCAGATGATGGCTGAACAGGTCACTTTCCACTATATCCATCCATTTTCCAATCCGCTTTATCCTCACAAGGGTCGCAGGGCATGCTGGAGCCTATCCCAGCTGTCTTCGGGCAGTAGGTGGGGTACACCCTGAACCAGTTGCCAGCAATGCAGACATATATGAACAACCATTCATACTCGCTCACACACCTAGAGACAATTTTGAGTGTTCAATCAGCCTGCCATGCATGTTTTTGGGAATGTGGGAGTAAACCGGAGTACCCGGAGAAAACCCACGCAGGCACGGGGAGAACATGTAAACTCCACACAGAAAGGCCGGACCCGAACCCACGACCTCGGCACTGTGAGGTCAACGCACTAACCATTTGACCACCAGGCTGCCCCCTTTCCACTACATTCCTTCCAAAAAGGGTCGTGGGCCTGACACTCAGAAACTTTGCATGATTTCATATGGGACCAAGGTTATCAAAAACCAACAAAATAGCTCAAAGTAAAATTGAAAAATAAATAAAACGAAAACAATTAACTGCAACTATATCGCACATTTATAAACCTAACAAAAAAAAACAATTTAAGCCTTGATTGTTAATATGTTATGTAAGATGTCTTAATTACTGACCCGTATGCGACTTCCTCTTTTCTCCGACCACACGCTCGCCGGTGACAAACTCTGTTGTTCGTGTTGCGCCATGCAGGAGAAACAACGTCAGCAGGACCAGCAGCTCCAGAGACACCTGACCAGACCACCCCCTCAGTACCAGGACCAGCCCGGACAGAATGCCAATCAGAACGCTTTTGCCCAGGCCCCTGTCAGCCAGTTTACAGGTCAGAAAATCATCAATATGTGCTCCATCACTAAACAGGCTTTTTTTCAAATCCACTCCAAATGTATTTATTTCTACAGCACACATTTTTCCCTCTTTCTTCCAAAATCTGTTTGATATTTTCACTGCCAGCTCTACCAAATTTGAGAGAGAGAGACAGAGAGAGAGAGACAGAGAGAGAGAGAGAGAGAGAGAGAGAGACGCAGAAAGGTCTGGACAAATATTACAATTTTTTGGGGAATATGCCTAGAAACAACAACGAAATTGTTCACAAAGAGTAATATCAACTTACAGTATGAGCACTACTTTCAGCCTTCCTGGTGTTCTTCACACATCTCCAAAACATATTTGCATATATAGATTTTTCTTGCAGTGGCATGCAAATGAGCCAGTGCACTCATTTGCGTACAACACGGCTGTTTCGTCATTGACGTCAATATCACTTCTCCTTTTTTTTTTTTCTTTTTAAGTCACACTGTTAACTGCACGGACTTGAGAGACGTCACTAAAATATTACACCTCGACGTCAAGTCAATTATGAACATCAGTTATGAGTTGGGCTCATATACACAAATGCAAGTAAATATGTTAAATCACAGGGTCAATGAAAAGTTAAAAAAAAATACAAAATACGTTAAAACAAAAAGCATGGCACGTGATGGGAAATTGGTGGTGATCACGTCGCTTTCAGGGGATAGGAAAAAGATCATATGTTTTTAATTTTCCCACTTTTTAAAGGTTGCAAATCAAAAGCTGTGCTATGCAGTTATTGATGATGTAGTGCGACAAAAACATCAACCGTACGATCTTACCCTTCTGTTATTTTGGTTATTCTCGTTTGTGGGTATTGAGTTAGTGTTGTTGCTATACGAATTTCACATCCCATACGCTTTGCTATGACGTCTTCCTTGTGCCTCATATTCCAGGTGTTTAAGGCAACTGTTAGTCGTGAAACAATTAGATGTTGTTCTTGCGATTATGATAGGAATTTCAAATCGGCCTAATGATATGCAAGGGAAGTTTTCATGCTATTGTTGCGACTAACGCGTGTCATCCTTTGTCCGCCCTCAGCTTCGTCTCAGTCACTGGCCAGCGTGTCTTCCATGGGAGGCCCCGCACCCTCCAGCCAGCGCATGTTTCCTCAGCCTCAAGGCATGATGGGACTCAACATGGCCTCCGGCGCCATGTCGGCGGGCGGCGCGGCTCCACCGCCAACGGTTAGCCAGGTGGACCTTGGGCTGACGTCCTGCGGAGGCGGAGCTGGTGTCGATGTCCAGCAGGTGCTGTACAACAACATGACCCTTCACCCAAGCGGTGGGCATGGCAGTGGCGGGCACGCGCCCCAACAGCGCCAGCCCCTGTACAGGCACACCCTGTTGTCCCAGCAGCACCTCAGCAAACAGTCCAACGCCGCCGCCATGTTGAAGCAGCAGCAGATGGCCACCACCCGCATGCCCGCCAACATGCAGGCCGCCCAGAACGCAGTTTGGCAGCAGCCAACGCCACCCGCTAGCGCCGGCCTTCCTCCCAACGCCTTCACCAACGCCACAAACGCCTTCCACATGCAGCAGCAGCAACCTCGCATCCCCAAGATGGCCGCTACGGCTTTTAACGCCAACCCCACCGGGCGGCCTGTGGCGGGCATGATGCAGAGCGCCCAACAGAGGGCGCCACCCAACCCACAAAACCTGGGCCCGCCCCAGACTCAACAGCAAGCCGCTCAGAACCACCCGACCAATCAGAGCGTCCTCCCCGACCTCGTGGCATTCGGGGCGACGGCCAGTGGCGGGCGGCAAGGCCTGGCATGTAACCAAGGTTACCAGGTCAGCAGGACGGCCAATCAGCAGCAGCTCTCCTTCGGCTACAACGCCACTGCCGGGAGCTTCGCCGCTGAGAGCGACTTGGTGGAGTCGCTGCTCAAGGGGCAGAGCGCGCACGAGTGGATGGCTGACCTTGACGAGCTGCTCGCCTCGCACCAGTAGATGCCGACACACTTTCCGTCGGCACCAACTGGGAGCAACCCGCCCGCATCTTGTCTCGAGTCCCGGTATTAGTTGTCACCATGTCACGCATTTCATGTGACATCACATGTTCTCAAATGTTCCACGAAGCGTCAGATGGCATGTGCTTGGGGCAACGTGTGCCCCCACGTAGTGTCATGTGACACATATCGCGTGATGTTATCATGTGTCATGTGACACTTGACATGCATCATGTGACGTCTGTATCATGTGATGCATCATGTGACACCACCTGGGGCATATGTTGTGCAACACGTCACACATGACATTAACCCGACATGTAACATCAGACATGTGATGCCACATGACACCATTTGTTCACATGTTACGTGATGTCAAATGTTACATTACGTGTTACAATGAGTTCTTGAGTTGAGTTTGACGTTGACTTCCCGGATGCACTCACACAGGTTGGTGGATGCACGGACTGCTCGGACTGGAATGCGTTGCCATTGGCCGGCGGGCGGAGTTTATGCGCCACCTTGTTCATGTTTAAATGTTTCTAAATCTATTTTTTGTATGTAATGTTGCGATCTGGACATAGATGTTATTTTTATATATGGCAGACCATTTTTGTAAGTATTTTCTACTTTTGATATGTTCGTGTTAAACAAGAGAATTATGTCTTGTAAATATACTACTCCAAAAACACTTCCTGTGTGTGTGTAATGTGTAAGGATGAATTACATTATTTGCATGCGTTGCCAATAATTTGACCTTAGTGCTGGGGGCCCCGCCCACTTGAGGCCACAGTGTTGGAACCGGTCGCCGAGGCCGCACACTGGACAAGACGCCATGGATGAGCAGCAGCATCATCAGCTTGTTGGCCTGGCCGCCGTTACGGTTGCTGCCGTTCTGGAGCAAGGTGAGGCAGGCAACCATTTTGGGGTGGTGGTGGTGCTGTCATTCCAATTTGGACATGTTTTGTAATTGTCATTTTTGTAACTTTTGAAAATTTGTGGTTTTCGTTTGAATGGGAGTTTGGCCATTGTTATATATGTTGGTGTGTAAAATTTTGTTAGTATTATGTTTGATGGTTATTCATGACTAATTATATTTCGGTGTGCAACTTATGTCGGTGTAATTGTTTAATTTGTGTCTGAGTCAACATTGTGTATATGTGTGCGCAGCGTACTTCTCCTTGCAGGTGATAAGCGCCCGGAGGAAGTTTCGCGTGTCGCCCCCGTGTACGAGTGGACCCCCCCAATTTGAGAGAGTCTTCAGGGCCCAGTAAGTGCATGACGTCACATGATGAAACCACCTTTGCCCTCTCCTCAATTCTGATGAACTCGCAGAGTGAATTGCTCAGAATATTTCCCCCTCTTCATCGCCATCTTGTGGACGTCCGGAGTCTTCTTCAGCCAAGGTGACGTCACGGCTGCACTCAAAGGGGCGTGTAGTTTGCGGTGACCTACGTGATAAATCGCGTGTGCTTGTGCGTCTCCCCCAGGTGCGTCTTGCGTGTGCGGCGCGGCCTACGTGATGGCGCGTCTGTGTTACTTTCAAGGTTACGCAGAGTCGCCGCAGCAACGGTCAGTTGGCATACCTCACGTCCCGTGACATCATTTATGAAACGCTATTAGTTGCGCCTTGAGATACAGTACGTGTGACCTGACCTTTTCGAGCCACTCCCCCCCTTTGACTTTTAGATATGAGCACCTCGCGGTGGTAGTGAGCTCACCTCACGTGACAATCAGGGTAATTCGTAACCCCCACCACCCTTGAAGGGCTTTAAGTTGTTTTTGTTCACTGCCATCTTACATTTATTCTGAAATTAAACAAAACAAACCAAGTGACAGTTTGTGTAATACAACCCCCCCCACACACACACACACACACACACACACACACACACACACACACTTAGCCTCCACTAGCAGAATGCTACCAGAGGAAATCTCTATGAATACACGGGCTAATAATATGCCCCTTTAACACCAACAGTGCAAGCAACACATACAGACAGACTATAATGGCACTACAGTACCAGTAATATATTTATCCTCTGTAAAGAGTCCCAAATAAGGGTTGAAGGGTTGAGAGAATCTGAGATGTCTCCATGTATTTTTGTCTGATCAACTGCCCACATTTGGCCAAGACACTGTGGGCAAAACTATGACAAACTTCAATTTTTGGGGGTAATTCTATTTTATAAACACTGTATGTTTTTACTGTTGTCATTACAAATAACATGACTTTTTTTCCTGGAACACCTGAAACTCATGTTTATTTATCTCAAAGAAGTGAGAAGATGTTTTGAGTTACGAGTGTGGTCACGGAAAAAATTCAAGTCGTACTGTATGTCAGGGCGCCCCCGCACCTTGTATGACTTTACAGTAATGACGTCATGACGTTGTTTGCCATTTGTCAGCTTGCGTGCGCTCTACGTGAGCGCGGGCTTCCTCTGGCTGCTCATTGGCTTCTCCTGCGTCGGTATTTTGCTGTCCTTCTGGCGACTTGCCGGCCGACTCCAACTTCTCAACTACGTCGCCTGAGCTGTCGGCCATCGCCCCAACTTTAGCGACTAATAAAAATGCAATCTGTCCAAGTTTCAGAGACTTTGTTTTTAATTGCATAGAGTACGGTGGCCGACAGAGGAAATGCGCTGCAAACGGCCGAACGCTGCTAACACAGGAATGCTGCAAATCAAAAATTTGATACAAACACACAAGTAAGCTAAAACCCACAAAACAAAATTCCTGCAGGTAAGACATGCTGCAAACGCTACAAACATAGGAAAGGAATGCTGCAATCACAGCAACAAAGTGGAAGCAAACGTTACAAACTACAAACCAAATGCAAAAATAAGCCGTTGCGGAATTACAAAACACAACTGAAAAACCACCGCAAGAAAACAATGGCGCAGGTTCACGCCACTCAACCCAAGTTTGCCAGGCCACTCGGGGACATCGCAGGCACAGTCCTGTGAGACCAGATGGTGTAAGACCTGATCGGGACATTATCTATTACCGTATTAATAATACGGCAGCATCGAACCGTGTTTGTTTTTAAAAGCTTGTACAATACCTAATTGAAGCAAAACATACAGGAAGTAGAATTAGACAAAAGACGGTGGTGTCCTCATTGTTTTGGTGCAAATAATTACACAGTTTGGCGCCGTGATGAAATGTATGCAGTGTGGGTGGAGCCACCTTGAAACGAGGGCGTTCCTTGACAAATCTTGGCGTGTGCACTTTCCTCCAGAGAAATTGACTCCCCCCTCTCCCTCCCGATTATATGAAAGTATTTGATAAAGTCAACGACATCAGTCCTGACGCCAAACAAACTTTCTTTTGTGAGCGTGAATAAACAACTTTTTTTCTTTCTTAAGAAGCATTTTGATGCACTTGTGACCTTTGATGACAGGCGACCGCTGCGCTGCATTCCAATTATATCAAATCAAGAAGAAGCCCAACAAAGACGACTTGGGTTTTTTTGTTTATTTGTTTGTTTGTTCTCTTAGTGTTCACCACATGTGCACTTTTAGTTGTGATCAATATTGACGAGCTGTCTCTCCCGCGTGTGCCAACTCCCGTGTGGAATTTATTACACGTGTCTATTTGGAGCAGCAGTTGTTGTTCTGGGAAACGCGACTAAGTTTCCGTCCAGGCATAACAGCTGCTTGCTTGCTTGCTTGCTTGCTTTCGCGGCCAACCGCTGACGTCCAGTTAATCACAATCACATTTTTATTTGGAGAGGTGCGTCTTCAAGATATGTAGTAACGGATGGCATCCACTGGAGGCGCTCTTCACATTTGAGTCATCTTGTTTTTTTGACTGATTGTTTTATTTACTCTCTCGGTTTTCTCTAGGCCAGCCAATGCCGAGTCAAAGGAGGCAAAATAAAAACAAATAAAAATTAGACATCAACATCAAACCCCCGAGCCTCCAGAGTTCCTTTCATGCTTCTTTTTACAAACATCACTCAAGCTGTCTTTTTAGTTAATGTCACTGGAGGGAGCCACGAGATTTTGTTCCAGTACACCAGAGGGTTCTATTATCTGAAGTACTATGGATATGGCAGGCGTTTTGCATTCACACATTAGCAGACGGCAAAATTGATTGCCATGGCTTTTGAGCTATGTATGAATTTGCAAAAGTGTAATAAGACAATTTGGTAATTGGTTTGATGAGTACTTTGGATTTTCAACTGTGTTAAATTTGAAGGGCAACACATCTACATCGTGCAATTTAGAGGACGTTTATGAATCTGTCTATATATTTATGAAGCTGTCTACATATTTAACGTAATTCTCTTTTGTCTTTTGCATAATGCAACAACAATGTATTTCAGTGGTCCACCGTCATTTGAAAAAGTCAAATAGGATTACTTTAGTACAAATGCCTTACATTTCTAAATCAATAACATTTTGGATAACGACCTCAATAATTGTTGAGCTCTTTTAAATTGTGGAAAGGTGAACTTCAGTCCACTTTCGTGTCTATTTGCTAAATTTACATGAATAATAGTGTTGCTTCCGATTGACTGAACACAAGCCAGTCAATTTACATTCATAAAAGTGTTGCTTCCAATTGAATAAACACAAGCCAGTCGTAGTTGTTTGGGTTATGTTTTGCGGTTAATACGGTAATTTTGAAGCGCAGACAAGAAACTCCCTTCTGCGCATGTCCCGGCCTCGGCCGCTGATGCCTTCACTGACACTATAAAATTTTTAACTATCCCTTCTTTGAGATACGCTATGATCTGCTTTTAACTGAATCACAATACAGTATATAAAATCGAGTCAGTCTTCAGATTTTGTATTTTCAAAGTTAAACTCGAACACATTCACGTTGGGCTTCTCGAAGTCTCTATCTTGAAAACACCAACAAAGTCTAGAGAACGCATAAAAGGAACACAGGTAAGCAGGTTTTGTCTTTATAGAATGCGATGTTTGCATTGTTGTGTTTTCTTTAACAGTGTTTCCAATGCGGAGCCTCAACGCGCCGCGGGGAAGCCGAAGTTATCCCCCCGCGTCTTGGTCTTTGAACGCGTCACACGTCAAGCCGGGCGGCGGGGCGTTCAGTAACTTTGCTGAAGCTCGGCCAAATTTTTCGGCTTTTTCACGGCGGAGGACGACGGAACAACGAGTCCCGAAAAGACGCCGTCGAGGCCGAGCGACGAGAGGGGCGACACGAGGCGAGGCGGCTTCAGCAGGCATGGGCTGCAGCCACAGCAAGGTGAGCCCCGCTGACGACCGGGGATCGAGGCCCCCGGGCGGCGTGCTCCGCAGCCGCCCAAACTTCCATCAAAGCCAAAAGTCGAAACTTTTCACGGTAACTTGCACGAGGCGACGAGAAAGTTCGGCAAAGTACGACACGGTTGAGAGCACAAACGTGGCCCAAGTTGTACTTTGTTGAGCGCACATCTGTTTTCAATCTGGTCGACATTCTCCGTGCAAACTCATGAACTAACACAATGATGTCATAACGCGTAAGGCTTTGATTTAAACGGCTCCCGTACATCTTTACGCTCATTTGGAACGAAAGGAGGTTCTTGATGATATGCAACAAAACTGAGTCATTTGAGATTTAAAAAAGATTAGATCGTTTTTGCTGTAAATAAATGAAGCAAGATCCTCCAGCCAACATGTCTAAGCAAACATTTTTTGATTGAGCTTGGTTTAAAATGACGCCATTGTCACGCGTCCAATCAGTGACTTTCAAAACTAAAACATGAAAGGGCTCACATAGTCGACAAGCGACTTTTTAATGGTGTGTATGTTGTCAAAGGACAAAGTCAGCCAAATGTTGTGACTGTAATTCATATCTTTGTTACTGTAAGTGTTAAGGGACCCAAAAGTATATATTGTACTGTATATATTTTATAGTGATGTACGGTATGAGAAATTTCAACCGATAATTACTAATATATATGTAGCCAGGTCTTTGGAAAGACTGGACTGAACACAAAATAATTTTTATGTGGGCTTTATTCCCGACTGAACAATAAAAATTTGTACAGCATTAAGATGAAAGACTGAGATGTGAACTGAATTTTAAGAGTTCGAAAAAGGATCGAAGAGATCAAGGAAAATTATTAACAGATTAAAGACAATTACAATTAAAAGTGCAGACCGACAAATCATTACAGTCCAATGTGTTGAGAGGACACACTTACTCGACACTTTACGGCGTGTTGGGTGCGTACAAAACACGTGGAAAAACACAAATGATCTCCCCTCTAAAGAACAGATAACACAGTTCATATCATTTCACAGTCAATAAAAACATTTACATCTTGTAACGTTGTGAACACTTTCGCTGTACAGCTGTTCACACGACTCACAAGTGGCAGATTTCAAACTCCAAACCACGATATTTTGCTCTACAAATACCATTCAAATAATTAATCACCCGTCCAAATTTAACACCCAACATGCTTCATGGTAAAATAGTTACCAGTTACCTGAATATCGCCAGGGTTACAACAATGATCATGGGTGTATCAAGCTGGGACGAGCGGCATACACATCTTCCTTCACATGCATGTCATCCTCCCCTCTGCTGTATGTTCCTGCATGTTTTTATCAAGCGTGTTCTGAAAGTGACAGTGCTACATTTGTTAATGAACAAGGCAGCCTTCACTACAAAAGTCTAAGTATGGTTCACCTGGTTACATTTCTATATATATATTCATTCATTTTCCGAACCGCTTTATCCTCACTAGGGTCGTGGTGGGGGGGTTTGCTGGAGCCTAGCCCAGCTGTCTTCAGGCAGTAGGCGGGGGACACCCTGAACCGGTTGCCAGCCAATTGCAGGGCACACAGAAACGGATAACCATCCGCGCTCACACTCACTCCTAGGGACAATTTTGAGTGTTCAATCAGCCTGCCATGCATGTTTTATGGAACGTGGGAGGAAACCGGAGTACCCGGAGAAAACCCACACAGGCGCGGGGAGAACATGCTGTTGCATCTTAAAAGCGCATAAAGTTTGAATCCACACCAGTGTAGTAATCAGCAAGGAAGGTAAACGTACTGTTAAAAAAAAAGGCATGCCTTGGCTGCGACTCTCATTCAATCGAATGGGACTGCAGATGTGAAAATGTTCACCCAAGTTTCGGTATTTTATAAAATTTTGTATTTCGAATTCAGGAGACTTCGGCTCGTTCTATGTTAGTTTATTGTAATCCGGTTTTCAATATCACCCTCAATATCGTCCTAATTTTGGGTTATCAGACCGATAAAAGTGACATATTTTTTTCCAATATCGGGCCGATCAATATCTCCCCGATAAATATCATGCACTAATAATATTTTATTGTACTTAATATTTTATTGGTTATCAGATTTTATTTTTTCTGACGATTATCAGCATTGGCCTAAGAACCATATTGATTGAACCTTGTTCAAGACACCTGGAAACTTATGGAAATGACCCCCTCCTTCCAAAGTCTCCTTAATACATTAGACGTGAATATGCCAACAGGTGCCCTGCAGACCACATCGCAAAACCGTTGATGACTTCCTGTCATAAGCGTTGACTACCGACGTGTCTGTTTCCTGTTTCTTACTCTGTGCGGCGCGAGGGCTTCTTACGTAATTGTCAGAGCTGCGTACGTAAACCTTTCGCCTAGAATAGAAAGTGGCGTGTGGTCAGCACTAAAATGTTTTTATCTCTTTAATTGGTTTAGTTGCGTTAATTGGTTTAGCAGCGCAGACGTGCTAAGGCTGTGTAATGTGACCGGATCGACATGCTAGCATAACAACTAGCAATTAGCATGGTCCCATGATGCTTGTGTGACCTTAAAATAAAATGTCTCATTCCACATCCGCCCCCTCCCCCCACCGCCCCCCAGAAATCTGATGTCCGTGTTTTTCCACTGAGCTTATAGACCCAAAAAAAAAAACAAATTTGACACTTTAAACAATATTAATAATACTCTCAACTCAAATTGCAAACTCATGAACTAACACAATGATGTCATAACGCGTAAGGCTTTGATTTAAACGGCTCCCGTACATCTTTACGCTCATTTGGAACGAAAGGAGGTTCTTGATGATCTGCAACAAAACTGAGTCATTTGAGATTTAAAAAAGATTAGATCGTTTTTGCTGTAAATAAATGAAGCAAGATCCTCCAGCCAACATGTCTAAGCAAACATTTTTTGATTGAGCTTGGTTTAAAATGACGCCATTGTCACGCGTCCAATCAGTGACTTTCAAAACTAAAACATGAAAGGGCTCACATAGTCGACAAGCGACTTTTTAATGGTGTGTATGTTGTCAAAGGACAAAGTCAGCCAAATGTTGTGACTGTAATTCATATCTTTGTTACTGTAAGTGTTAAGGGACCCAAAAGTATATATTGTACTGTATATATTTTATAGTGATGTACGGTATGAGAAATTTCAACCGATAATTACTAATATATATGTAGCCAGGTCTTTGGAAAGACTGGACTGAACACAAAATAATTTTTATGTGGGCTTTATTCCCGACTGAACAATAAAAATTTGTACAGCATTAAGATGAAAGACTGAGATGTGAACTGAATTTTAAGAGTTCGAAAAAGGATCGAAGAGATCAAGGAAAATTATTAACAGATTAAAGACAATTACAATTAAAAGTGCAGACCGACAAATCATTACAGTCCAATGTGTTGAGAGGACACACTTACTCGACACTTTACGGCGTGTTGGGTGCGTACAAAACACGTGGAAAAACACAAATGATCTCCCCTCTAAAGAACAGATAACACAGTTCATATCATTTCACAGTCAATAAAAACATTTACATCTTGTAACGTTGTGAACACTTTCGCTGTACAGCTGTTCACACGACTCACAAGTGGCAGATTTCAAACTCCAAACCACGATATTTTGCTCTACAAATACCATTCAAATAATTAATCACCCGTCCAAATTTAACACCCAACATGCTTCATGGTAAAATAGTTACCAGTTACCTGAATATCGCCAGGGTTACAACAATGATCATGGGTGTATCAAGCTGGGACGAGCGGCATACACATCTTCCTTCACATGCATGTCATCCTCCCCTCTGCTGTATGTTCCTGCATGTTTTTATCAAGCGTGTTCTGAAAGTGACAGTGCTACATTTGTTAATGAACAAGGCAGCCTTCACTACAAAAGTCTAAGTATGGTTCACCTGGTTACATTTCTATATATATATTCATTCATTTTCCGAACCGCTTTATCCTCACTAGGGTCGTGGTGGGGGGGTTTGCTGGAGCCTAGCCCAGCTGTCTTCAGGCAGTAGGCGGGGGACACCCTGAACCGGTTGCCAGCCAATTGCAGGGCACACAGAAACGGATAACCATCCGCGCTCACACTCACTCCTAGGGACAATTTTGAGTGTTCAATCAGCCTGCCATGCATGTTTTATGGAACGTGGGAGGAAACCGGAGTACCCGGAGAAAACCCACACAGGCGCGGGGAGAACATGCTGTTGCATCTTAAAAGCGCATAAAGTTTGAATCCACACCAGTGTAGTAATCAGCAAGGAAGGTAAACGTACTGTTAAAAAAAAAGGCATGCCTTGGCTGCGACTCTCATTCAATCGAATGGGACTGCAGATGTGAAAATGTTCACCCAAGTTTCGGTATTTTATAAAATTTTGTATTTCGAATTCAGGAGACTTCGGCTCGTTCTATGTTAGTTTATTGTAATCCGGTTTTCAATATCACCCTCAATATCGTCCTAATTTTGGGTTATCAGACCGATAAAAGTGACATATTTTTTTCCAATATCGGGCCGATCAATATCTCCCCGATAAATATCATGCACTAATAATATTTTATTGTACTTAATATTTTATTGGTTATCAGATTTTATTTTTTCTGACGATTATCAGCATTGGCCTAAGAACCATATTGATTGAACCTTGTTCAAGACACCTGGAAACTTATGGAAATGACCCCCTCCTTCCAAAGTCTCCTTAATACATTAGACGTGAATATGCCAACAGGTGCCCTGCAGACCACATCGCAAAACCGTTGATGACTTCCTGTCATAAGCGTTGACTACCGACGTGTCTGTTTCCTGTTTCTTACTCTGTGCGGCGCGAGGGCTTCTTACGTAATTGTCAGAGCTGCGTACGTAAACCTTTCGCCTAGAATAGAAAGTGGCGTGTGGTCAGCACTAAAATGTTTTTATCTCTTTAATTGGTTTAGTTGCGTTAATTGGTTTAGCAGCGCAGACGTGCTAAGGCTGTGTAATGTGACCGGATCGACATGCTAGCATAACAACTAGCAATTAGCATGGTCCCATGATGCTTGTGTGACCTTAAAATAAAATGTCTCATTCCACATCCGCCCCCTCCCCCCACCGCCCCCCAGAAATCTGATGTCCGTGTTTTTCCACTGAGCTTATAGACCCAAAAAAAAAAAACAAATTTGACACTTTAAACAATATTAATAATACTCTCAACTCAAATGTATTTACAGAACACTTTAATACAGCCACCACTGTATACAAAGTGCTGTACATGGAGCAAAAATAATTCATACAACAATAAAACAATAAATTAACAAGAAAGACAGTAGAAAGTACAAAACTAGTAAAACTAAAAACTCCAAAGAGGAAGTCTTAACAAAAAAAAAACCAAATTTGACACTTTAAACAATATTAATAATACTCTCAACTCAAATGTATTTACAGAACACTTTAATACAGCCACCACTGTATACAAAGTGCTGTACATGGAGCAAAAATAATTCATACAACAATAAAACAATAAATTAACAAGAAAGACAGTAGAAAGTACAAAACTAGTAAAACTAAAAACTCCAAAGAGGAAGTCTTAACTCCAAAGAATAAAAATTAGTTTTAAGACGAATTTTAAAGATGGGGGCGGGGGGTGCTGAACGTTCATGGGAGGTAAATGATTTCAAAGAGAAAAACAAAGGTCATTTGCTACTTATCAAATGGAACTGGAACAGGCACCTGATTTCATTCAGCGCTCCGACATTTTCATCAGACTTCCTGACCAAAGCGCCAACTGATGACAAGCGTCTTTTGCTCGATAATTTGGTGACTGTGCTAACATGTTGCCCGGTGTCTTCGTTCTTGTTGTTTCAGAAGAAAACTAAGAAAGATGACAAAGACAGCAGCCGACAAGATGGAGGTCAGTTTATTTATTTTTTGTGGTGTTAGGTGTCGCTCACGGGCCAAGTAGCTGTCAGTTTACATGCGCATGTGTGGGTGTGCGTGGGTGGGGGGGGGGGG